>NC_134406.1:8926560-9041560 GCF_038048845.1 Mixophyes fleayi
GAAGTTAATAGTGAGTACATGCATCTTTATTTTGGGCATAATGACATTTATGAAGAGATCGATATACTGTACAAGATAGAGAATGGTGCAGATTGGTGAATCATCAAAGGCTTAGTTTGATCGATAATTGTAAGTCTGCGCCTTTTTATCTTATTATCTCAGAAAGGCCAGTCGCGATCAAAGGTCATGTTATATAATATGAATTTCATTACCCAAACTCATTATCTTTCTAATCAGCGTTTTCTGATTTCTGTTTTTCTGATAAGGTCATCGGGGATCATCATTGATAATCATATAAGGGTAGTGAAATATTGATTACCAAGTTGTGGTTTACAAATACATTTTCAATATAATGTTTTTTTTTTTCTATAATGTATTTAAAATGGATTTGAATACCACAAATTTAATCCCAACACAAAGATGTATCAGTTTATTTTTCTGTGTGTGTCTTCTAGAGGTCTAAACTATTGGGAAATGACAGCAATTACCAGGTGATGTTGTAGTACAACAACATGGTGTTTATTGCAGTACACAGCATATAATGATGGACAGAGCTCAAGCACGCTGTTGGCAGTAATCAAGAAATATATAGGTGATAGCACAGACTCTGAGATAATGTAGGAAAGAGGCTCAGTCAAAAGGCAATGCAGAAATATAACACAGTCTCTGGAGCAATTCAGGAATATACCCAGTCTTTGAGACAATGGTAGTGCAGATCTCAAAGTCTTTTAGGAAATTTAAGAATATAACAGTCTCTGTGGCGATGCAGGAATATAACACACTTCAATAGCTGTAATTTTGTATGTATAAACCACAGCACCTTTTTGTAATATGATACATGTGCCTTTACGAGGAGGACTACTGGAAGAAAGGCCGTCGAAATTGTGGATACAAAGTATGAATACACCCCTCTTGGGCTGCATGTGCAGAATTGGCATTTGCAGTTGCTCAAGGATAGCTAAGATTTGGGGGAACTGGTGGTTGTACTTTAAGATTTAGTATATTTTTTCTTCAGTCCACCATCATTAATTGGTTATTCAGGGGCATATTCAGAAATGACTGAGTTGCATAACAGAATGTTGAAGCTGGATTACTCTGTGGATAATGTTGCACCCAGCTGATGATATATTTCATCCCAGATCAATATCCAATTGCTACTGACCAATAAAATATTTACCTGACACATGCAACTATCCCATGACAACCACCAGTGGAGACTTTTGCCTCTCTGCTGCCTCTGCTGGGTGAAGATTGAAATTGCACCATTGCACACTTTCTAGTATTAACAGCTTAAAATTACAATGAAGAGTCCATTCAGGCCCCATGCATACAAAACATAATATAAAATGCCCAGCACTAGTAATGCTCCATAAAATATACAGCTATGGTAATTCCCATTAATATTCCAGCAATTGTCATAACTAATAATATGCAGCAGTAGTAATGCCCAGTAATAAGCACAACAATAACAAATAATATGTAATGTCCAGTAATAGATATGCCCATTAATAATCAATTCATTGGATTATATCTTGCCACATAACTTGAGAGTGATAAGATTTTTGGACAATTCTGTCCAGGTAACGTTTGGTCTTGAGATAAAGTTATATAAATTTATAACCTGTGTGTTGCAATTTGCCAGAGCAGGCCAGACCAACCTGTGGCTTTCCAGGTGTTGTGTTAAACTACAAGCCCCAGCATGCTTTGCCAGTAGATAGCCAACCAATGGCTGTCAAGGTGTGTTGGGACTTGTGGTTTCACAGCACCTGGAGAGACACAGATTGACCTGGCCTGTCCCAGAGGATTCTCGACAATGTTATGTAATCTGAATCAGACCTAGACATTGGATTATACAATGGATCATCCCATAACCCCCCCCCCCCCCCCCAAAAAGTACTATCAAGTATATAAAGCCTAACTTATCTACATAATTACTTTATTGGATCTTCTTAGTGACTTTACTGTCAACCACCAACATGACCTCTACATTAATTAATTAAGATTTTTATTACCTCTGACCCACTTATCTATAAACTTGTCAAAACATGCATAATAAATTATTCACATAGATAGCGTTCTATTGATAATAAACTATTATCACATTCAACCTTGCGGAAAATAGTATAACATATAATGCAATATAATTTGAAGGAAAGCAAACATAGAAGTTCCCGCCTTTGATATCAGAGAGCGGCAAAGATGGGGATCATCTCTACTTATTCCCAGCTCTGACATACACGAATACGACAGGCAGAGCCGTAACTTCAAATCTTAGCGTCTGGGGCGAGAAACAAAAATGCCGCCCCCTAGCCCTCAATTTTGACCAAATGAACCTAAAATATTCATCAACTCGCCCCCCTTCAGCGTTGTGACCTTGGACGTCGCCCCTATAGCACAGCCCTAGTTACGACAGTGATAAACAAACCAATAGCACAGTCACTTCATTTGACAAAGCACAGAGGGTTTCTGGTAACAGCACTTTTAGTTATCTTTTCCTAATAGAACAATAGATCTTTTCTGAAGATTCTATGAACATCGCTCCTTCTCTGTCACATTAATACAATACAATATAGATGCAGAAGCACATGTAATAAATGGTGGATATTTCCTGCCTCTTCCTAAGATAACACAGCTATCTGTCTCCTTTCTGTAAGCTGTATCACAATTCACACCAGTTATACTTTCCGTTGAAAAGGCTTTTAGTGGTTTACACACTTTCTCTTCAATATCTCAGTCCCAAAGTTTCTATCTACCTCTTCCTGCAGAATGCAACAAAAATACAAAAAAAAACCTTTGTTGGCGCACGGCAGTGATTCTATATCAATAATCAGTGCAATGGTTTAAGCAGCTCTATCTATAAAGGAGGAGGCAATCCTCCACATGTGACTATAGCCACAAAACAAAGATATATAGCACTATACAATCCAAAACAAACACTAAAAATAAAACTGTATTATTTTAAAAAAGTTTCTCATGAAACATCAGTGTCACTAGAAGTAGATTTAATATGATCACGTATAATACATAAAATAAATAAAATACATCATAAATATAAAGCAATGACAACTATCACAATTTTTTTTTTTAAACTAATATAATCAAACATACTGTATGTACCATCACACACGCGCACGTTACTATGTAGATCCTACAAATAACATAAATCAGATTATAATTGTTAGGAGTCAGGAAATGGATATCCAAAAATTAAGGAGGATATATTGTGTCCCACAATAATAAAAGATCAGTCAGTGTATATTCTTATAATAAATGTGTAACGGAAAGAGCACAGCAACTTCAGCATGGAAATCCCGCAAGTGAACCGAAGAATAAGTAAGTCAAATGTCTTTAAGGTATTTGTAACCTCCAAAATAGGACCCAAGTTCCTAATGTGGCCACACAAATCATCATCACCATTTATTTATATAGCGCCACCGATTCAGCAGCGCTGTACAGAGAACTCATTCATATTAGTCTCTGCCCCATTGGAACTCACAGTCTAAATTCCCTAACATACACAAACACAGACATAAAGAGACTAGGGTCAATTTGATAGCAGCCAATTAACCTACTAGTATGTTTTTGGAGTGTGGGAGGAAACCGGAGCACCCGGAGGAAACCCACGCAAAAACGGGGAGAACATCCAAATAAGCAGACTCTTCAATGTATAAAACTTATGGCTGTCGGATTGTCGATGATCTGAATATATAGCTTTAACAGATGATGGAATAGTGGATTATTGGATGGCCAACAGCTGACCACTTGCTATTGCGGAAACATCTCCCGGACTTGCCAGCTGCCAGAATGAGAGCTCAAATGAATAAAACAATCCTCGAATATCAATGGTGTAGCCATGTACACTGGGTGGCTGCATGATGCAAATAGTGGATGCCGGCAGTAGTTGAGGCAATATCTTTTAGCAAAGTGAGTAGTTCTGGTATGGAAAAGACCTACTCTCCAATTAACTTGTACAGTGCAAGCTGCCAATCAAACTATCTCCACACAAGTCAGCCGCCGCCACTGACACTGAAACCACTCCAAGAAGTGGGAGAGTGGTCACAATGCGCTGTAATGAGCAGCTGGAATATATTGATCATGGTCACCTGTCTCTGGCTTCCTGGTATTGACTCTAGATTGATCCTCTGTTTTGCACCTCATTTTATGACACAGACCCTGGCTATGTTTTTATTTCACTCCTGTGTTCTCTCTGGAAAAGACCTTCTCTCCGATTAACGGGTACACTATAGCTGACAATTAGACTATCTCCACACAAGCCGGTCGCCGCCGACACTAAAACCACTCCAAGGAGTGGGAGCGTGGTCACAATATAGAGCTGTGATGAGCAGCTGGATCCCTTCCAACTAGATGTAGAAATCTGCTTTCCACAATGGGTGAGAAATGAACAAATTAGAAATCCAAACTCAGCAACAAGTCCTTGTATAATGGGGATAAACATGTAGTTTTTTGCTAACGCATTTCGTTAAAGTACGTAAGGGGGAGAGCATATTCAGGCAGTACTCCTAAAGCATGTATAAATAGTATATGCAATGTGTTAACCAAAAAATCAGATATAAAGTCATCAGCAGTATTAATTATTGGACTTAATGATGACTCCAGAGAGGCAAGCAAACTTTCCAGCTCTCTAAATTAACCCTATGTTAATACAATAAGATACAAGACCTATAATAATGTATAATAAAGGCAACGACAATCCTATATGAACTTTATATAAATAAACATAATAACCAATATCATAGATCTGTGAAAAATAAACACAATAATAAACATAATATAATAAAATTATAAGACACTAATAGCTAAATTATATGTATATAAATAAAAACAACCAGATCCATATATCTCTATAATTTGATGACAACATTAATCTCACCAATAAATACCCATTAAATAAATCTGGCAGATGTTGGTGAGTAACCTTAATTTTATATCAATATTTCACAAGATATTATTTAATTCTATGGCTTCATGAAGCCATCTGGATAGATGAATATAAGCTGATGCATCCAGAATACCTCTGCACAGCTTCCTAAATCTGTCACCCCCTCTCTCAGTCTTCTTAATGTCCAGCAGAACATGGTCATGTAAACATAATGGAAAAAGATCAGGCCTAAATGGGAATAGGATGAGGTTTGACAATGTACAGAGAACTTTGAGACCATATCACACTGAAACGAGATCAAATCATGATCCCTCTACTCAACGGTTGCAGAGGAGACAATCGGTGGATTCTGCTAGACAGGATATACAAACAGGAAGAACATTTTTCCAAATAGTCTTTACTGTGGCAGCAGGGAACTCTGTAATAGAGTTCGATAAGTTTGTGGATAGTCCTTGGTTTCCGCAAGGCAGACTTAACTCCCTGACAAACTTGTCAACATCCAAGTAAACACCTGGGGGTAAATGTATTAAGTGACGATTTAGGCAAGTCGTCGGATATCGATGACTTTGCAGGGGAAATTTAAAGTGGCAATGGCTTTCAAGGTAAAACTTGCCTTGAAAGAGATTGCCGTTTTAAATTTCCACAGAAACCGCTACTTAATACATTTACCACCCAGGAGTGTCCCAGTTGTAGGGGAAGCCTTCTCCAGAGGAGCAGAATGAAGAAGTGAGACATGGAGCTGCTGTTTCTATAAATCTCAAAAGAATACTGACCAAGCGATATAAACCCCCCAAAAACAAACAATGCAGTACTACTAATGACCACCAGGTCAACGCAGAGCCATTCCTTTCATGTTGTATATTTTATATTTATCGTGCAATATTGTATGTAGCCTACACAAAGATATTTTGAAGAATGTGACATGACATTTCAAGGATGGATTGGCACCCATAAGCACACTTTGGATTCACTTAGAGTTTGAAGCATTTAGCACCCTTAATGTACAAGTAACAATTTGATTGCAAAAACAGCGGACCTACTTGCATATGTTAAGTATATGTTGCACCCAAAACACAGCAGCATTTATATGTCAGATATGCTCATGAGTCATTCCATGAAATATAGGACGCAATACATGAAAATTAAATTTCACATAACCACTAACATTTTATATATATATATATATATATATATATATATATATATATATATATATATATATCTATAATATAAAAGCCTAGCGGCGTGTGTTAGTCTGTGTGTGGGAAAAAAAAACAACAAGTTGCAGCGCCACCTGCTGGGTGGAGTTATACACTGACCTACTAAATTCTTAGCATTATCTAATATCTATAATATAAAAGCCTAGTGGCGTGTGTTAGTCTGCGTGTGTGTAATAAAAAAAAACAACAAGCTGCAGCGCCACCTGCTGGGTGGAGTTATACACTGACCTACTAAATTCTTAGTGTGTGTGGGAAAAAACCTCAGAAAGGGCTGAAATTTGGTATACTAAGATGTTTTTAATTTGTTCATTTAATTTGTTAATTGTTAAAAGTGTTTATAAAGATTTAAAATATATATATATATATTTCTTGAAGGAGAAGTGACAGTTGGGAGTGGTTGGTGGTTGCTGGGGGTGACAGTGGGGAGTGGTTGGTGGTTGCCGGGGGTGACAGAGTGAGAGGAGTGTGATACTCAGGACCGCTGAGAGAGATCCATGTGTTTGGATAGACATCTGGATAGATGTGGCGATGAAGATGAAGGATGAGGTGATGGAGAAAAATGATGAGGTAGTGACATGTGGACAAAACCACGTTAAAAAAGGGCGCTTGCGTCGGGAAGTAACGCTCTTCCCCTGAGGAGGCCTGGGCTAGGCCCAAATGCATGACAAGAACCTTTTTAACACCTTAAGTAGCTTGATTTGACTAAAATGCATGAGTATCATGCACGGGTTAACTTGTATAAAAGTAAAAGCCTAGCGGTGTGTGTTAGTGTGTGTGTGTGTGTGTGTGTGTAAAAAACTATTTTCTCAGAAAGGGCTCATCCAATTGACCTGAAATTTGGTATACTGACATTATTTGACAAAAAAATTAGAATAGCGAAGTCAGTTAACTTCCATCATCTCCCCTTCCCCCCGTGGGAGGGGTAGTAAAGGATAAATTTACGAGTTGAGGGGTCAAACTCATTTTCGTGAGGTAATTTTATCTCATGAACACACATTAAAAATGGCGCTTGCGTCGGGAAGTAACGCTCTTCCCCTGAGGAGGCCTGGGCTAGGCCCAAATGCATGACAAGAACCTTTTTAAGACCTTAAGTATCTTGATTTGACTAGAATGCATGAGTATCATGCACGGGTTAACTTGTACTTTTATAAATAACAAAGTTTGAAGAGGATCTAACTGTCCAAGTGCACTGTATCTGGACCACAAGATGCCTTGATTTTATTCCAGTCCTCCCAAATGGTCTGCCTAGCGCACCCTGCGATAGATGTCTACTCTCTGCTCTTAGAAAACACCTCTGCAGACTGGAAGTACACTGAGTTGTGAGGAGAAGCAGATAGCTCTCAAGAGGCGCTATGCTTAGAGGTGTATACGTCACGTACTAACTACCACATTAGAATCATTCATTTCATTAAATAAAAATGTTTCCTTTATGGTTTAAGCTGATAATGAGAGTGAGGTGACATCAAGACTGTCTTCATTATTGTGGAAATGTAAAGCTTTCTTTACAGGGTATAGTGCCTAGAAATGATCTGCTCTAAAGAAAGCAAGATATTTAATTTCTACAATAGTGCTACTAAATATATCATATAACAAAGATTACAAGCTGCGGCATGAAATTATGGGATTGCTAACACATGCAAATACACAAAAGAAAACAGATGATTGATATGCGCCCACTAGACACATAAATAGTAACACAATTACAATAAAAATTGCCCCTTTATTAAAATTAATTCATACAAATCTCCAAGCAATATTACATATATCACATATAAAATAAGCACCTACTCTTCATTTTTAAATTGATATACCAGTACATCTACTAATAATAGAATTCCCCATAAATTATATTATATCAAAGTCCAGTGCCCAATTAACATTAATAAAATTATTCCTGGAAAATCTCCTCTGATGTCCAGCAGAACGTTGATGAATAATATTCTCAATAAAAACTGTGACGAATGTAATGGTGTTAACCAATTGATTATAGTAGACAATTATACTTAGTTCAGGATTTTGTATATTTCTATAGACATACAGTTAATGGTTTGGTGGATTTCAATGCCAGATACAGTTTATGGTGAAAAAAGTGTGCAGTACTTTTTAGTACAGGGGATGAGTCTAGGAACTCAAGTATAGTAAAGTCCAGGAATAGAGAATGGTCCAGAGCCAGAAATGTAGTTGTCTGAGAGCCATGGATCAAAACCTGAGATGTAGTCATCTGAGAGCCATGGATCAAAACCTGAGAGGTAGTCATCTGAGAGCCAGGGGTCAGGAACCAGAGAGATAGTCATCTGAGAGTCAGGGGTCAGGAACCAGAGAGGTAGTAATCTGAGAGCCATGGGTCAGGAACCAGAGAGGTAGTCATCTGGGAGCCCTGAGTCAGGAATCAGAGAGGTAGTCATCTGGGAGCCCTGAGTCAGGAATCAAAGAGGTAGTCATCTGAGAGTCAGGGGTCAGGAACCAGAGAGGTAGTCATCTGGGAGCCATGGGTCAGGAACCAGAGAGGTAGTCATCTGAGAGCCAGGGGTCAGGAACAAGAGAGGTAGTCATCTGAAAGCCAAGGATCAGGAACCAGAGAGGTAGTCATGTGGGAGCCATGGGTCAGGAACCAGAGAGGTAGTCATCTGAGAGCCAAGGATCAGGAACCAGAGAGGTAGTCATGTGGGAGCCATGGGTCAGGAACCAGAGAGGTAGTCATCTGAGAGCCAAGGATCAGGAACCAGAGAGGTAGTCATCTGGGAGCCATGGGTCAGGAACCAGAGAGGTAGTCACCTGGGAGCCATGGGTCAGGAACCAGAGAGGTAGTCATCTGGGAGCCATGGGTCAAGAACCAGAGAGGTAGTCATCTGAGAGCCAAGGATCAGGAACCAGAGAGGTAGTCATCTGACAGCCAGAAAGATAATTTTTGACCTAGGGGTAAAGAGCTAGGGAACTAGCCATCTGAGAGCCTGGGATCTCACTACGGGACAGCATCAGGTACGAGTTTAAGAATGTTGGTTCACATAGACTCAGTAAACTGGCAATGTGTTGTTCACAGGTAGCTGCTGATATAGGCCTGAAACTGTGCTAACAAGCCTCAGGTGCTGATAACTCATTACTAGCAGCAGGTCATTAGGTAATTGCCTGATAGACTTCTACACAGATGAAATGAAAAGGATGCAGAAGGCTGTTAATTGAGCCTGTGGTTCACTGCTTAGAGGCTACATTGCTGCAATTTAGAGTTGTTAGTTCAAGCACCAGATTCCTACTACGCATTGGCATAAAAACTCTGTGGTAGTAGAGCAGCCGTGCCATTAGAGAAAAGATGTGATCTCAAATGGTGACCCCTGCGTGCTAACCGTGAGATTTTTAAGGCAAATGCAACTCGCACAGCAGAGCAAGTCAGTGATTGCACCAATTCTGCCCCTTCAGCAGTAATGTGTTCATTTGTTGTAATAATGCCTTGTATTTTGTATAATATATATAGTGACACAGGGCCCATCCGATGACGCACACGCAAAAACTGCTTGTTTTTACTTTGCACTTATTGTCAGAATGGCAAAGTTTGTCACAACACCATTTTCTTGCCAGCATCATGCTAAGTTTAACACAAACTCCATAGTCACCAGCCAATTTGTTTGGCATTGGTTTTCCTGCATAATGGCCAACTCAGGCTTAAATACTTCACACTCCCACCCTCCCCCTAGCTTGATGGACAAGGGACCCTCCCATCTGGTCTTTAAAGCCTTTAGTCTCACTGCAGTCACAGCCTGTCAACTATGGCACAGAAAATGCATCCAAACCACCTCAAAATATGTAAGTTAAATCACTTTCTATACTTTTACTTTGTCACACATATGTCTTCCACCTTTATATCTATGTGCACTGCTGTACAAATGTGCAACCCTCTTATGTAATTTCAACAATCTCACTCTGCAAAGTAAAAGTTTTTTCGCTGCTATGAAAAGCTAGGCCAACCTGTGCACTTACTGTATATCAGCAAGAAACACCCTCGCTCTGCCCAGCCCCCACAAATGTTTATTCCACCACAGACATCGCCTTCTTGGTCTGCAAACCCCGACCCTTTGGCAGAGATTAAAACACACCTGCGCAAATAGATGGTCATAGTGCCACCCAAAATAATTTTGCACTGCACCTTTCACATTTTGTAAATGTGAGTTGTGAGTTCTTAGTCTATTGCAGATTGTATAGCAGAGGTACGACAAAATGCACCCATACAGTTATATGACAAAATGGCCACACCCATACAGTTATATGTCAAAATGGCCACACCCATACAGTTATACGACAAAATGGCCGCACCCATACAGTTATATGTCAAAATGGCAGCACCTATGGCATTATATGACAAGATGGCCACAACAGCCACACCCATGGGTTTATATGACAACATGGTCACACCCATGGGGTTATATGACAACATGGCCGCACCCATGGGGTTATATGACAACATGGCCGCACCCATGGAGTAAGAGTTTGATATTCCGACTAAGAAATAGACATTGAACATGAAAAATGACAAGCTGCATGTTATTATTACATATTACTATTTGTGTGTGGCTGAGGCATTTCTGGGTGAAGGTAAAGAGTTTGAATTGGATTCTGTAGGGAATGGGGAGCCAGGGTAGGGACTGGCAGAGTGGGTAGGAGGAAGTGGGGTAGTGGGAGAAGAAAATTGGTCTTACCGCAGCATTAAGGACAAGGACTGTACTGGTCCATATATAACTGTGGAGCACTGTAGGTGGTCCCTTTTTGTCCTGTAACTCAAAGTCTGGTGGTGTTGCATTGGAGATATGCGGTGTCGTTGTTGCTGAATAGGTGATGGGGCACAAGAATCTAAATGCTAGGAGGAAGAGAAATATATGTGAGAAATAGAAGGACGGTGTGTATTGGCAGGAGCTGATGAAGATAAAGTGGCAGCTATGGTGGGCAAGAGGCATAAAGGGGAAGGTAGTTATAGAAGTAGAGCAGGTAGTAAGAGGATAGGGATGACGGTGAGTGAAAGTTGTGAATAAAAGTATTCAGAGAGGAACGTGAGATTCCAGTGGTAAGGTAGGAGAGGGGTAAGGTAGGAGATGGTAAGGTAGGAGATGGTAAGGTAGGAGAGTGGTAAGGTAGGAGAGTGGTAAGGTAGGAGATGGTAAGGTAGGAGAGTGGTAAGGTAAGAGAGTGGTAAGGTAAGAGAGTGGTAAGGTAGGAGAGTGGTAAGGTAGGAGATGGTAAGGTAGGAGAGGGGTAAGGTAGGAGAGGGGTAAGGTAGGAGAGTGGTAAGGTAGGAGAGTGGTAAGGTAGGAGATGGTAAGGTAGGAGATGGTAAGGTAAGAGAGTGGTTAGGTAAGAGAGTGGTTAGGTAAGAGAGTGGTAAGGTAGGAGAGTGGTAAGGTAGGAGAGTGGTAAGGTAAGAGAGTGGTAAGGTAAGAGAGTGGTAAGGTAGGAGATGGTAAGGTAGGAGAGTGGTAAGGTAGGAGAGTGGTAAGGTAAGAGAGTGGTAAGGTAGGAGATGGTAAGGTAAGAGAGTGGTAAGGTAGGAGAGTGGTAAGGTAAGAGAGTGGTAAGGTAGGAGATGGTAAGGTAAGAGAGTGGTAAGGTAGGAGAGGGGTAAGGTAAGAGAGTGGTTAGGTAAGAGAGTGGTTAGGTAAGAGAGTGGTAAGGTAGGAGAGTGGTAAGGTAAGAGAGTGGTTAGGTAAGAGAGTGGTTAGGTAAGAGAGTGGTAAGGTAGGATAGTGGTAAGGTAGGAGAGTGGTAAGGTAAGAGAGTGGTAAGGTAGGAGATGGTAAGGTAAGAGAGTGGTAAGGTAGGAGAGTGGTAAGGTAAGAGAGTGGTAAGGTAAGAGAGTGGTTAGGTAAGAGAGTGGTAAGGTAGGAGAGTGGTTATGCAGGGGTGTCGTAAAGTAAGAGTGTGGTAAGGCAGGGGTGTGGTAATGTAGGAGTGTGATTAAGCAGGGTTGTGGTAAGACAGGGGTGTGGTAAGACAGGGGTGTGGTAATGTAGGAGTGTGATTAGGCAGGGGTGTGGTAATGTAGGAGTGTGATTAAGCAGGGTTGTGGTAAGACAGGGGTGTGGTAAGACAGGGGTGTGGTAAGATTGGAGTGTGGCAATGTTGGAGTGTGAAAGAGTTGAAGAATAATAGGAGCTGTGAAAGTATGGAAATGGTGGCGGAGGCCTATGGGATGGCAGAGGGATATGGGTTGGAGTGGCAGAGGATGGGATGGATTAAGCAAGGGGCAGAGATGAAGATAGAACCTAATTCAAGTCTGGATGTACGTTTGAACATGGGAGGGAAGAGGTCGACCAACATAGGCCATGCACAGTTAGTGCGCATTAACGCAGATACTCCTAATTCAAAGCCTATGTTTATCAAAAGTACGCTTGTTTTCAGGTGTATCTTTTAAACCTGCTACAAGGCAGCTATAAATGCTGGATGATAATGATGACCTACAGGGTGATGACTTTGATTAAAAAATTACATGTATGCTTCACAGTAGCTATCGTAGAACAAAATTTGCCATTTATTTTTAATGCATTGTATGCAATAATTATGTATTTCCACCCATATTCAAATCGTAATGTATCGTAAGATGCTCTTTGATTTGAATACGGGCAGAACTACACATAAGTAAAATGTTCTTTTTAGACATTTAAATTACCAGGAAGTTGCGTTCGGTCTTGTATCAGGCCCAATGTGTTCTGGATGTAAAGAAAGTGAAGTGAGGGTGAAGATATAAGTGACAATTGCTGGGGATGTTTTGAATGAATTGCATCAAGATGTGTAGAGGTATTAGTTAGCTGAATAGTCAATGAATTGATGTAAACAAATGAACAATTGGTTATAAATAGAAATATTACCAAATTGTGTTCCCAATAATTATGATGAGCGGGAATAAGGAATTGGTAGGCTAGTTATGTAAATGCAGACAAATCACATCAGATATATGAATTACATATAAATATATTTTATAAAAAAATTATAAAAGAGGGATTATAGAACATTCTAGTGGTTTGAATAGTAGTAAACAGATATTTGTGGAGAAAGCAAGAATGCAAATAAATGCGAAAAACAAAATGAAGAGATAAAAATAAATATTAAAAAGATTTTCAAACTTTGGTGGTTTTTGTCTTGTTCCCATAAATGTTTTGCCACTGGCGTGAGGCTTATTCAGTGGTTTATTTTTTTGGAGGGATGATTTTAATTTTCGTCAAAATATGCTTTGCCCAGATTGTTGATCATTCGAAAACTCTTTTTTTGTATATATACGATTAAAACGTAAAATGTTAAATGTAGATGGGTAGTTTTTAGTGTATTAATGATATCATCAACTATGTTACAATAGAGATTTATTTAAGTTCCTTCTAGTTCCTCCGGGCTTTTTCCCAGAGTTCTCTGGGCTTCATGATCGCCTGCTCTGACCACCTGCCTCCTTCTACCAATCTGTCATCACTATAACAGTCGGATTAACCCGCAATTTACCCCTCATCTTTAAACCTTTGCTCGCGGAACTGGGGTCATCGGGTTACCCTGTCCCAGGGGAGGGCTGGCAAATTTCAGCCCGGGGGGCAATACTCGACTCAGCAGCCTTTTTTAAAGGAAGAAAAATGCGGGTGGCCCAGTGACCCAGCACAAGGTCGCCCACATGGGACCAGCCCGGGGGGGGGGGGGGGGGCAGATGCCCGCCTGACCCCCAGCCCACCCTGTTCCTAGTATTTCTTGCCCCTTCTACCACCACAGATCCATAAACTGATATGGAAACTCGCTGGCCATAGTCTGCAGTTAGATGTCTGATCGTCTGGAGATGGAAGACACCTGATCCTCCTACAATCCAAAATCTAATTAATAATGTCTGGCAGTTGTATAAAATGTAGCATATCAGCAGCGTAATCCTAGAAAGTCCCAACCATTTTTTGTATTTTTCCCAAGCCTGGACCTCCCCTCATTTAGTGCGACACAGCTTCACCTCTTTACTTGTTTTGTTCAATGCATGTACCTACCTCTAACATTACTCTGATGCTTTCTTCGATTTGACTTTATTTTTGCAGGATTGTTGTACATTCTCCTCCCCCCCAGGAATTTGCGAGTCTCCCGGACATTTCGACAGAGCGTGCAAGTATGGCTGAAAGCATAAACAAAACTTTGTAGCTTGTCCTTGTTTGGTTGAACGTTGATTCACCTGCCCAAAAGTATAATGTGCTTACTAAGCACTCCACAGAACCATTGTGTTTTACAAGTAGAGCATTTATGCTTCTGATGGCTGAAGGAGGTGCCACAATTGTTTGAAAGGATGCTGTGTACAGGTCTATTCACTTACTTAATATTTTGGACCATTATTATCATAACACATATCAGCAACTTTTGTTAAGCGTTGAAAAAAAGAACACCTTTGCGTACCAGGCTTTAAGCCGTCATTTACATCTCCTGACAGCTGAGATGACTTCAGAAATCTGTTAGAAAACATTCTATACGTTAGACATATGCACTGTCGATTCTGTCAATACGTATTTGTATCCCAGTGCCCCCGGCTCACTATGAACAGATAGGATAAGTGCAGCTGCATCAAACGTTGCAGAACGAATAAATGATTTAATGGATTCATACGAGTCATCATTTACACTTTCATTGATTTTGCCAGCCACTATTTTCAGTTTCCAATTGAGTTTCCCACTAGCATAGATAAAAAGCCGATATATATATCAGTACATAAAATTAGAATGTAGAAACAGATACATTGGACATATGATTTTCATTCTGTATTGATCCGCTTCAATAGGCTGCATTAAAGCAGCCGATCTAATGAGAAACTGGCAGGAATATTTACATGAAACACAGATATTGCTTATTATTGCACAATTTATCCATCTGGGAAAATGCTGACAATAAAAGCTGAGCCTTATTCAGAGAATATGGAATCATTTATATCAATCCTTGTGCCACTGGAGCATACAGTCTAAATTCCTGACCGCATACACAACCTAGGATCCATTTTTCTCAGAAGCTAATTAACCTACCAGTGTGTATTTGGAGTGTGGGAGTACACTGGAGCACCAGAAGGAAACCCACGCAAACACACAGAGAACCATAGGCAAAACGAGGGGGGGTTTCCTAGTGCATGGAAACCCCCCTCCAAGCCTGGACCACTGTATAATTGAGGTGGCTGGACCCTGCTCCCGCTTCACACAGCTCTGCTTGAAAAGGGAGAGCTGCGTGCACCTAACAGTAGTGCACGCAGCATTGCCCATGTATATTATGGGGATAGGAAGAGTTGGAGAGCAGCCAAGCACTGTCGAAAATTATAGCCACGCCCCCATGCATGCTGGTCACGCCCACTGGTGGTGTGGTGTGGAAACCACCCTCTACAAATCCTGCGTTTGCCCCTGAGAACATACATATACCACACAGGTAGAGCACCTGGTCAGAATTGAACCTTTGACTCCAGCACTGTGAGGCAGCAGTGCTTACCACTGTGCCACCATGCTGCCCATCATTAAAAGCTGTGGAGTAACTGACTATGCAAACGTTTTTCCTGTCCTGCTCGTCAACCACCTTTCTTTATTTAAAATTATTTAAATGGCTAACATTAGTAATCATAACACTAGATGATTGAAAATAGTTAACATATAACCATATCTAAATATTTACATCATTACACATTGCAAGAAATAAGAGGATACATACAAGTATGGTTTATAAAGTTAAATGATGAATGTGGGGAGGGTTGGGGTTTAGGAAACAGGAGGAGAGGGGGTAATACTGAAAATATCAGTATTGGGGAAGTGTTTTGGAATAAATATACGTTACATTAGGGGGTATATTTATCAAAACTTCTAAAAAAAAGGAAAAGTGGAGGTGTTGCCCATAGCAACCAAACAACGTTTAGAATGTTCTAGTTAAATGATAGCTACAATCTGATTGGTTGCTACGGTCAACACCTCCACTTTTCCTTTTTAGAAAATTTGATAAATCTACTCCTAATGTTTATAATAAATTTTTAATCAAGTAGACATGAATGAAATAATAGAGGCTCCGGCATGTGTTAATATCTACCTAACCACATTGGTGTATCTATAGCTATCAAGGTATTCGATAGATGCTGATGGAAATGTAAGTAACTTTGGTACATAAGTCAATGGCGTGGTTAGCACTAAAAACACATTGTTAACCAATGGCTCCCCTTCCCCTACAGAATTCTTTTCAAACTCCTCACCACCACTTACAAGGCTCTCTCCCACTCTACTGCCCCTTATATCTCCAACCTCCTCTCCATTCACACTCCCGCCCGCTCCCTGCACTCGGCCAATGACCGTCGCCTCTCCTCCACTATGATCACCTCTTCCCATTCCAGAATCCAGGACTTTTCCCGTGCAGCCCCCCTTCACTGGAACGACCTCCCTCGCTCCATCCGCCTCTCTCCCACTCTGTGCTCCTTCAAACGTGAACTCAAAACTCACCTCTTTCTCAAAGCCTACCAACCATCCACTTAACCCCGATCTCCTCCGCTCATTCTCCCCTCTCTCCCATTGCCTCAACCGGCTCCTCTTGTGCCTGGTCTGTCAACCCTCCCTTAGGATGTAAGCTCGAATGAGCAGGGCCCTTTTCCCTCCTGTCTCCTTACCCGTTCTTCTGCTCCGTGTCTATTGTATCTGCCTGCCTGGAGTTTCTGAAGTATTGGTACTTTTTGTTTATTGTTCTGTACTGTTATACCCTGTATAGTCTACTGTTTGTACTATGTGCGGCGCTGCGGAAACCTTGTGGCGCCTAACAAATAAATGATAATAATAATAATAACCAGCGATCAGACAATATATGGAAATATTCGTACTAGCAGGCCCCAAAAGAGGACAGGAAACAGGACATCATCGCCTAACACCACTGTCAACTCTAAACAGCAGGGGCAAACGCAGGATTTGCAAAGGGGGGGTTTCACACCACGTCACCAGTGGGTGTGACCAGCATTCATGGGGGCGTGGCTATAATTTTAGAGAGTACTTGGCTGCTCTCCAACTCTCCCTATCCCCATAATATACATGGGCAATGCTGCGTGCACTACTGTTAGGTGCAGGCAGCTCTCCCTTTTCAAGCAGAGCCGTGTGAAGCGGGGGCAGGGTCCAGCCACCTCAATTATACAGTGCCCCAGGCTTGGGGGGGGGGGGGGTTCCAGGTTCTAGAAAACCCCCTTCGGTTTGCCTCTGAACAGGGTAGGGATCGTGCTCTCATTTTTTACATATGAGTTAGGGCGTTTTTTTTGAAAGGGTCCCCACCACATTGCTGTCCCCCAAAAAGTCGGTGGTCTCCTTATATGTGCACAATCCTGTAAATTGCTCCGAGTTTATTAGCTGGTAGACATGTGACTTAATATTCAGTCACAATAGTTATTATTGGTTCTTGATGGCTGCCTATGTATATGTTTATAATGATAATTTGAATTACTCAGAATTTTCTGGATCCACCCACTAAAGATATAGGACTCCCCCTCTGTTAAATCCCTGTGTAGTCAAAGTGTCAATATAAATGATCGTGTGTGGGGTTATACTGCTTACATAGTAACTGGGGATAATCATTGCTAACTCATAAAATGTAATGTTCTGTGCATTAAGATTTTATGACCCTTGATGCCAAGGAAAGCACAGTGTACTGCAGTCATTTCCTATCTGCCATAAAGCAGTCAGGGGTCATTAAACTCATATAAAGCATTTACCGTGCCTAGGAGTGCTCCAGTTATACTGACACAACCTGCAGAGCAACAGATGGGTTAATTAAAATAATATATATAAAATGGACAGGTTGTGTCTGTACATGTCCGTACTAACAGGCTGTATTACAGACATCTGTTGCTGATATCACAATCCTTTTATTGTATACAACGTGGGTTTCTCTATATATTATTAATTTCTTCTATCTAAATTTAATTTGTTGCCCATTTATGGCAGAAAAGTTGCTGTTTTCGTATGTTTTCTTATAATAAGAAGGAGCTGTATTTCCGGTGTCTGTTCTCTATTATCATTATTATTATATCTAGTTCTAACATATTACGCACCACTGTTTAATCATTCACATCTGTTCTTGTCAGAGAGGAGCTTACACTCAAAATGTAATCACTAACATTAACCTATCGATATGTTTTTGGGCTCTGGGTGGGCTGAAGCACCCAGAAGGAGCCCAGGCATGGTAGGACATGCAACCTCCACACAGATGGTGGCCGGCTTGGATTATAACCTGTGGCGGGTTAATGTGCGCAGTGAAGAGAGGGGAAATTGTGACTTCATAGGACCTTCTACTAACACGGCCTTTATTCATTTCAACCTTTCAGTTTTCCTCTTAAAATACAGCTCAGTTCAGCTTTACTTATGTCTTTAATTATTCATGGAAGTGAGAGGACATCAGGAATAATGATTTTTTTTACAGTGGTTGAAAAGGGTCTAATAATGTCTGAGAGGTGCAAAGCATGTCCCATTAAATGTATTGGATAAGACTGGGGGGGGGGGGATTTGATCAACTTTTAAGAAGTGAATGTGTTCCCAATGCAACCAATCAGATTGTAGCTATCAATTGTCTAGTACATTCTAGAACGTGATAGGTAGAATCTGATTTGTTGATATGGGCAATACCTCCACTTTCCCTTTTTAGAAGATTTGTTTAATTTACGCCTTTATGACCCATATATTTGTACTTTCCAGAGATATGGAACCTTTTAAACAGGATCTGATAGCTGCACAGTGATGTAAGTGGCCAGAGTGGGCGCAGGACCTCCGGTAAGTATGTACTATTAATTTGTAGCGATACAACTTGTTCGGGGAGAGAAGCGGCAGATCCGTAAAATGATAGAATTATGTGGACTACGGCATGAATAGCTCATTTCTGTCCCAGTAATAGGTTAAACAATACAGTGTCTTTATTCCACAACAAATTGACACGTCCGCAGTCCCCTCTCCCCCCCTTCCAATAAAAAATAAAATGCACCAGGTTGGAGGAGAGAATTAAGCAGGAGCAGCACAGAAAATCCATGACTAAGCTGTACGAAATTGACAGTAGAAAAGCAGAATTGACACTAATGTCTCTTTTTAGACTGCATGCCCACGGGCCTCTGTATCTGTTGTCAGACATATTTGTTTTCCCTTAGATGGTGTTTCTAAATTATTAAGCTGGAGGAAGAAAAAATGGGCTTTTATTTTCCTGAACTACTTTCATTTCCTCCTGCTATTGTGGGGAATAGAAATATTTAAATATGTTTCAAATATTTGCAGTAGACGCTCCCGCTTCCTAATGAGCCCAGATACTTATTACATTCTGCAGCGCAGCGTGTGATAAACATTGGGGTCCGTAGAACCAGCTCCTTGAACCTTTTCGGGAGCTAGTGATGACACATACATTTCTCCTACAGGGGCCTATCTGTCTGTCCATTAAAAAAAATCGGTTCAAATGATTAAAATAAAATATAAAAACTACTTAAAAACCATTTAGCTTTAAAAAAAAATATATGTATTGAAACAATAAAAGTCTTTTTTTAATGATTTTTGATCGGTTATGAGATGGCGATGACCGAATATGATATTGCGGGAGTGTTATGGCTGGTCGGTAACCGTTTCTTGTAAATGGTGAAGCAAAATAGGCCTCATCACCTGCGAAAAGCTTTTCGCCCCTTTGATAAATCTCTCCAGAAGTCCCAGGTTCACCTAAATAGTAATAAAGGACACTCAGTGCCCACCGGGCACAGCCAAGGTTGCCTAATGGATGCTACATCTTGGTCGGTGGAAGGAGAGGGCAACATCCTCATTTCCTCACACTGGGGCTGTGGCATTAAAGGCAAGTATCACGCTCCCCAGGGGCAAACATAGGATTTGTAGAGGGGAGTTTCCACACCATGCCACCAGTGGGCGTGACCAGCATGCATGGGGGCATGGCTATAATATTAGCCAGTGCTTGTCTGCTCTCCAACTCTTCCTATCCCCATAATATACATGGGCAATGCTGCGTGCACTACTGTTAGGTGCACGCAGTTCTCCCTTTTCAAGCAGAGCCGTTTGAAGCGGGGGCAGGGTCCAGCCACCTCAAATATACAGTGCCCCAGGCTTGGAGGGTGGTTTCCAGGTACTAGAACCCCCCCCCCTCGGTTTGCCTATGCTCCCACCATAACACATATAAGAAGCTGCTGACTGACCGTTCTTCATATCAGCCATTGGTGCCCCCGTGTGGGGGTTCTGCAGGGGATTTAAAATCCCTGGATAGCACTTTGTCTTTCATCCAGTGTCTTAGGAGGCCCCCAGCCATATGTGCCCTAGGCAGCCTAATGATAATGAAAATATCTTTCGTATGGATGCCGAGTGAGGTTAATCACTTTAGAAATAGCAAGGGGGAGGCATAAAACATGAACCAGTCACTGTAGAAATCTACAATGGGTGTTTTCACCCTATACAGCAAGGGGTTATTGCTATTGCTAGCTGTAGCGCCCGCTGGAGCTAAGATTCACCGGACCCCGCTATGGAAAGCTTCCCAATGTAAAGCATGGGGATCCCGATGTAACAAGGATTGCAGAGTAAAATGAATGAAAAAAATGCTTGATTAAATTAATAAATATATTTCTTTATGACTCCGTTAGAGAAATTTGGAAAAGCTTGAAAATCTGTGTCTGCAAGAGGTGTAATGATAACCGAGCATAATCTCTTTTCCAGGACTGTGGTGAGCGAGCTCTATCAGTGACAGTTACTGTACCTGGGAGAAATAAAAGCTAACTGCTCACATATATATAGTGACTTAACCTGGGCGCTCTCCATTGCAGCTGTAATTAATCACATTCATTAATAAAGGTCCTTAGAGAACAGCTGCACAGAGAGAGAACAGGGCTGAGAGGCGATCTACAGACAGCAAGCGGGAGGGGGTCAATCCTCTGTATACTGCTGACATGAGGGGGTCAATCCTCTGTATACTGATGTCATGAGGGGGTCAATATTGTGTACAGTATCTGCAAGAGTGAGACAGCCAATACTATGTATTACTATTGCATATAGAAACTGTTGACATGAGGGGGGTCAGTACTGTAAAAACTGCTGAAATGTGGGGTCAATATTGTGTATACTACTGATATGAGAGAGTCAATACTGTGTATACTGCTGGCATGAGGGGTCAATACTGTCTGTACTGCTGAAATGAGGGGTAGCTTTTTTGTACAGTATCAGCAAGAATACTAAGCCAATACGATGCTTACTTCTATCATAATGGGTCAATATTCTGTACAGTAACTGCTGACATGAGGGGTCAATACTATGTATACTGCTGGCATTAGGGGTCAATATTATGTATACTGCTGACATGAGGGGTCAATACTGTCTGTACTGCTGAAATTAGGGCTCAATATTTATATTTCTGACATGAGGGGTCTATATTGTGCATACTTAGGGCTAGATTTAATAAACTGCGGGTTTGAAAAAGTGGAGATGTTGCCTATAGCAACCAATCAGATTCTAGCTGTCATTTTGTACAATGTACTAAATAAATAGGAATTAGGGGTCTGATTCATTAAGGATCTTAACTTGAGAAACTTCTTATTTCAGTCTCCTGGCCAAAACCATGGTACAATGCAAGGGGTGCAAATTAGTATTTTGTTTTGCACATAAGTTAAATACTGACTGTTTTTTCATGTAGCACACAAATACTTGATAGTTTATTTGTGCACTGAAATTTAAAGTTGATATTTGTGCGCTACATGAAAAAACAGTCAGTATTTAACTTATGTGCAAAACAAAATACTGATTTGCACCCCTTGCATTGTAACATGGTTTTGTCCAGGAGACTGAAATAAGAAGTTTCTCAAGTTAAGATCCTTAATGAATCAGGCCCCTAGTTCTTATTTATTTAGTACATTGTACAAAATGACAGCTAGAATCTGATTGGTTGCTATAGGCAACATCTCCACTTTTTTAAACCCGCAGTTTAGTAAATATACCCCTTAGGGTCTGATTTATCAATAACAGGGAAACTTGTTTAAGATTTGTACCTCCGCAATAACTGTTCTGTTTTTACCTTCTCAGGATGGAGATAACAATCATTATTCTTTGAAAGAAATCATCTTTATGTGAAAAAGTTTTAAAATATTTGTTTTATAATTTTTTTGTCTGTTTTTAAACGTTTCTTTGCTTTTTTAACAAGTGTTAACACATCTCTGCTCCGTCAATTCCAATGCGCATGTGGCGAGCCAGCTCACACGTGCGCCATCTGTAAGACTGGCCGGACGCAGTGTTGAGTTAACCCTTAACATTCTAGGCCAGTATCGCTCAGCTACCCCGGTGATATTTGTATTTTTTTGATAAATTACAGCAATAAAAAAACCATCCCCTTAGAAATGGGGGCTCTCGATAAACAGGGTTGTTCACATACCAAACAATACCCCTGGCTGAAAGGGCTGATAATAAGCCCTAAACGCTCTGCTGTGAACATTCTGTTCTCTTAGTAAAGGGCACGTGATATTTTACCATCTTATCTACAACACAATTGCAGACCAGTCTTTTGACCGCCTGACCCTGACTATCGGGGGCTTAGGGAATGTTGAGAATGTGAAATGCATTTTACTTTATTTTACTTTGCACCGTCGTATTTATCTGATCAGATCTGCAGAGATTTAGCTTATTCCTCAAAGAGAAAACGGATGAAGTTTGGAGAAGCAATTCAAATCTCCTGCTTAGAAACTGATCCCTTGGTATGGACCTGATTTACCCATTGCTCTTGTACACTTACAGGTGACAGAATGCCGGCTGCAGAACAGAACAGAGTCAGATACATTTTAAAGAGAAATAAATGTGATTTTTAGGTTTAACTGTGTACAGAAATATGGCGTGTTTTTAGGACACTAAGCTCCTTATTGAACACCGGTAAAAAAAAAACAGATCAGATTTTTTTAAATTTCTGTTATTTATATAGCACCTCCATATTCCACAGTGCTGTACAGAAAATATTATATATATATATATTTCATACATGCCTGCTCTCCCAGAATGTACGGGAGACTCCCGAATTCCACGTTGTTCTCCCAGGCTCCCGGGAGAGCAGGACATTGTCCCGCATCTGCCCACGTCTTAGTGAAGTGGGCAGGATTTAGAGCCTCCCTGGTACAATTCTCGGAACTCACATAATCTTGTACTGCCCCCCACCCCCCCACGGAAAAATTATGCGTTTGCAACATTGCATCGCGGAGGCGGGGACAAAAATGACACGATTTGCCAGCCCCCACCGCCTCCTACGTCTCATTCCCAGCTTCCCTCCGGGATCTCTCGAGGGTAACACGTAACAGTTGGCAAGTATGCTATACTTTACATTAGATGGTTTTTGCACCTTCTAAGCGCACATTAGATAGCTAAGAGCTCCATAGGGCATATTTTAATTTTTACCAATATAATAAAAATATTAAAATGATCGATAGTGATGTGTGTGAAAAGACTGCTTTAATGAGCAGTATTTTAGGAGATAAAATATGGACTTAATTGGAGGTCTTAAACAGAATTGCTCTGCTTTCCTGGAATGTCCGGGAGACTCCCGAATTTCTGTGAGTCCTTCCGGACTCCCGTGAGAGTAGAGTAACCTTCCGGTTCCTGGGCTGTACGGTTAGCTGACTGGTGAGCTTAGCCGCAGTACACGCGTCATCGTGGCATGTCCTTCTTGGCCACGCCCCCAAAAAATTGCCAGCGAGATTTCCCCTCCCGGAAGGGAGATCTCAAAAATATATGGTCTTAATGCAGTAGTCAGCCGGACTAATCAGTCTTCCGATCTGACACCTGAGCCTCCTTATGCCTGGAGAGGTGGAACGGGGGATGAAAGGGGTGTACAAGGGTATGCAGACAGACATAGACCGAAACAGGCAGATACGCCATTCAGTAGGTGTATCTAATGCAAGTGCCTGGTTCTACAACTTTCAATGTAACCCGAATAATTTAGGCATGCTAGGACTTGCTGGAGTCATTGGTGCACATCAAAACATATATATTTAACCATTTCAACATGGGGCTGTTTTCTTTTTTTGGGGGGGGGGTACATTTTTATTGAGGACCTGATTCGACTAGGGAATTCAGCTCTGTGTTGAACATGCTAGGGCTGGTCAACATTATGATGGGAGTCCCCACCCTGCAGGTTTTCTTGTTCTAGTCTCACAAGCATGGCCTGTCATAGCCTAGTGCTGATGATGGCTGGTGTATCAACAGCATGACGATATTCTGAAGCTGCATTGGTCTCTGCACATGGGTGTGGATATGCTATTTTTACGTGTGTGGTGCCGGCGACCCCAACAGGTCACACATGTGCTTTGGATGCCTGCCCTGCAGGCAGAGAACTACATCTCCCAGCTAGCAGTCGGGAGGATGAGCTTGTGAAGGAACAGTTACAAACGGCAGTCTGAGTTCTGAGGGGGACTCAAGGAGACAGACATCCTGAGGGAGTCCTCTACAGCATAGCAGGAGAGCTAAACGGAGGTCTGAGTGATAGTGAGAACCCAGAGAGGTAGAGTGGAAAAGGCTTCTCAGTAAGAGGGCTTACCGGACACCGGAACAGAGAGGAGCCATCTTGGATGGAGATACCGGAGACCAGTGGGGATAAGTAACCCATGTTACCTTATTATTGAGAGGTGACTAAGTTTTGTGTTCCTAGACAGTGAGGGAACAGGTGGGGAGACCTGAAGAATATTGTATTATACCCATGTATGTAATAACAAGGGTGAAGTGTAGGGAGAGATAAGTGACAGAGACTGAGTTTAAAATTGAGAAAAACTACACCAAACTCTTTGGCATTCTCTGCTATCTGTGGGTAAGCCTATAACTGTGTGTTTAGGATCCAGCTTTTATTTAAGTGACTGTATGCTTATGCCTAAGAGGAAGAGAGGGAACAAATTGGAGGATAGATGGACAAGGAAGCGTGTTTTATAAAATCACCTGGGAAAGAGAAGAAGTGATCTGTATTCCAACTGCCTATTAGCAAAAATTATAGTATTGTATCTATTTGTCTCATATTCAATTACATTTGTGTGATATGTGTTCGTGAAGTTAAAGTAACTGTGATAGAGTATAGTGTATGTTACTAGTGATAGTTATTGTGTTTAGAGAGATATTACAAGTGAGTCATTAAAGGGATATAAGTACCTCTTAGTGGTATAAAACTAGTAAAGCCTGTGTACATTGTGTATTGGATATTAGTTAGTATTGTTGTCAAGTTACCCTTAATCATTGTTTGAGCCAAAGAGATATATTTTTTATATAATCTACAAAAACTTTAGGAATCCACACCTCACTAATAAACCAGCCTGGTATAGTATATTTCCTTTGTGTGTGTCTGTGGTCCAGTGCAGGAGGGCGGAGGGTTCCTTGGTCTCTCTCTGGTGTTACTAACAGCAGGACATTACTCCACGAAGAGCCTACAGTACTTAGACCAACATGGAGGCTCTGCGCGACACTCAATACACGGTCAGGAGTCCATTGGCAGACAGGACACACAAAGACTAGTACACACACCCTAGCAGAGGAGAGGGGGTGTTATATGTGTGACTTTCTTTTTAGTAATTTACACCCATTTTGCAGCCAATTCTGCTTCCGGCACAAGGTGTTCAAGGAATGACAGCGAAATGCAAGCAAGAGGTTGGGGAAGAGAGACGAGGAACCACTTATGAAAGGGAAGACATGACAAGGGACAGGGAGACAAGATCTCGCTGTCTATTAGTGCTGGTTGGATGGACACATTTACAGCAAATAGACTATGTGTATACTTCATTGCCCCCACTATAGCCGTTCCTGCAGCTTCATGTGTGGAGACACCTTTCATTATCTCCTATTATTCTATTTTCATTGACACGGATCAATAAGTGCAGTCTGCACGGGAAAAGCCTGGGTGTTCTGTAGGGTTCCATCAAAGAGATATTGTACAGTATAATTTCAGTGCTCTGCACATTGTCCTGTATTCCAGGGGAAGCCTCTATAAACTCCTTCCTTTCACATGGATGCAATTATTGTGTAGAAACTCCAGAGCAGTACAAACTATACACTTAAAAGGAAAGTACCCTGTATATGTTACAATATCCCAGTAAAATGAGAAGAACCTATAGTCACATCCAGTGTTTTCTCTATAACATTTACAAATAAACCATAAACACTTACAGTAATTGTACTTCTCCTCTTCAGATCACCGCTATAAACACCTCATATGGGGCCAGAATATAGCATACAAAATACTGGAGACTAAAAGGGTAATCATGGAGAAAATAAAACTAAGCAACGGACAACTGCTATCCATTGTCTTAATGTGTGTAAATAAATAATAATTCTATTGTAATCTGACTGTTACCAAATATCTTCTAGGGGGGAGGTCCCTATTTTGTGCCAGACAATCATTGGTGTGGGATGAAAACTGGACTCAAGGTGCACAGTATTTACAGTGTCTCCACCTCAGTGCCTCTACCTTCAGGTTTTACCTCAGTGCCTCCACCTCACAGCTACCCTACTTCCACCTATACTACACACACTAGTGCATTCTCACACATACCCTACTCCCACCTATACTACTCACACTAGTGCACTCTCACACATACCCTACTCCCACCTATACTACACACACTAGTGCACTCTCACACATACCCTACTCCCACCTATACTACTCACACTAGTGCACTCTCACACATACCCTACTCCCACCTATACTACACACACTAGTGCACTCTCACACATTCCCTATTCCCACCTATACTACTCACACTAGTGCACTCTCACACATACCCTACTCCCACCTATACTACACACACTAGTGCACTCTCACACCTAGCCTACTCCCACTTATACTACACACACTAGTGCACTCTCACACCTACTCTACTCCCACCTATACTACACACACTAGTGCACTCTCACACATACCCTACTCCCACCTATACTACACACACTAGTGCACTCTCACACCTACTCTACTCCCTCCTATACTCCCTACACTATAACACACTCACACCTACCCTACTCCCACCATCAGCTGTGCCCTCTTCCAAATACAATGTAAGCTGTCTCATCAGCAGGTCCTCCATACCCTTTGTATTTATGTCTGCATTTATTTTGTCTACCTTGTATGTCCCTGTTTTATGTATGTCCTGTTTTCCT
Source organism: Mixophyes fleayi (assembly GCF_038048845.1). Taxonomy (NCBI): domain Eukaryota; kingdom Metazoa; phylum Chordata; class Amphibia; order Anura; family Limnodynastidae; genus Mixophyes; species Mixophyes fleayi. The sequence continues at coordinate 8,953,782 of NC_134406.1, forward strand.
CAATGTCTGGTGCTACAGAGCACTGTGGGGCCTTACAAGTCAACAATGATATAATATTACATCATAATATGGACAGCTACACTTAATGGCGAGGTGAGCACCAGGAATAGCCCTGCACATAAACATTTACCAAGTAAAACTATACTTTAGATTTGTTTTAATTTACACTACACAGTATGAGCCTGATCCATGTTCGGACATACATCCATTTATGCAGCGTATCTTGTGTGATATAACTCTGTGGAGGCCCAGAAACGGACCTTACACCGATGAACGCAATTGAATGAAATTCATGTTCAAACTTATCATCATCATCATTATCATCATTATCATCATTGTTTCAGCTGTATAATTTGACCATAATGATAGCAATGACTGACACTCAACTTTGAAAATCACTTTACATATATATTGGCTAATCCAATGTATAAATAAAGATGAAAAATGAAACTTGTAATTAGTTACATTTGCAGATAAATTGAGGTTTTATCATATCCCTGTGTGACCCTTTGTGGACCTCATCATCGCCACTTACATTCTGCCCGCCAGTTGGTGACACATATAAGTTGGCACAAGAATATAGAAACCTGTCATTTCCGCAATCTTTATGTTATGAAGTGTGAATGCAACAGGTTTGCTCGTTTTACTGAAAATTGGCGGTTTTTAAAACATATCATTGAATCTATTTAGGAAGCCTGAAAGTGTTCCAAACACCTGGAAGTGGACAATAGCCACAAACAATATTAATAATTATGTCCCGTTGTGCTTTAGAGAAGTGGAACGTTGTCCTGGTAGAAAATAAATGTTTTAGAAATGTATTTTGTCTATCAAAGAAAACTGTATTATAATTTCGGCAAAATTCATGTAATATCTGTAAAAACCTGACAGCTGCTGTTTCTCCTGAACCTGACTAGAAGCACCTGTTACTACGCTCGAGCGGCCTGCGCGGCAATCAAAACCATTGATGCCGAGTTGGACGTACATCTATATGGGTTGCGTAAATTAAGAAAATTTGCACTACCCCTCAGGTAATATTGTAAATAATCCCTCATAACCACTTCCACGTTTTGGAGACTCAACTCCAGGGATAGTTCTCTGAATCCGTCACAAACACAAAACTTTGTGAGTGAGCAGCTGCTGTTGCTATCTATTGTTGTTTTTTTTATTTGTTTTTTTTTTGTTTTTGTTTGTTTGAGATGTTTCTTCATCTGAATCCTGGATATCTCAGTTCTTTTGCAAGTTATTTCATTTTATATGTTAAAGATAGGAAACAAATGGCTATTAGTCAGGTTACCTGCCATATAACCAAGGTACGGGACATATGAATGAAAAACAACCAGTATAAGCCCAGGCACAACAGGAAAAACTAGATTTGACTCAGTTTTTTTTTTTATTATATAAAAATAAAGTCTAGTGTCCACAAAGGAATTTCAATTGAGCGCCGACCTAAAACCAATGGAACCAATCTTAGTGACGTTATCATTCAAAAATAATTTTTGATTTTATTTCAATTTCTTAATTATGTGGGAGGAGAGTTGCTTTTCCAATAATAAATTACTGTAACCACCAAACAGTTTAAAGAGAAAAAGAAGCGCAAAAAAGCTTCCCAAAATATATACCACACATCCAAATAATTGTTAACAATTAGATATTAATTAACATCCAACATACAAAAATAAAGAAAAATCTAATTAAATAAAAAAAAAAAATAGAAAAATAACCCAATTGTCTTTCAATCATAAAATAAATGGGTTAATATTTCCGGTGGTACACACAACAGAATATGCTCATTCATTAATATTTCCACAAATTATATAAATGGCTTTTTGTCACGGATGTATCCTATACAAAGGATAAGTCACTCCCAAGTACCAATTGCAGCTGTCCCTCTGTTAGACTTTTAGGAAGCAAATAGCATCCCTCCAGTAATTTGGAGGTATAGATGGTATCTTTCAGACCGCTGCTTTCGGGGCTAATTGAGATCAAAGTTTCACTTAGAAGGTGGCAAAAAGTATATTTATCTGCCCAATGTGGATCTTACTCCAGTCCAGTGGCGATCGGGGCATTCGCCCCCCCCTAGCAGCAAAAAGCCAGGTCCCAACCGCCGATCAAAACAGGAGGGGCGGGGCTAAGCGAGAGCGGGGGGCAGGGCTAAATGTGGGCCAGCCAATCAGAGTGGTCCCAGCCGGCGCTCACAATGGGAGGGGGCGGGGCCAATCATGGGCGGAAGGTGGGGTTTAACACGGGGCAGCCAATCAGAGCAAAGGAGGGGCGTGATTATGCAAAATCGCCCCCCCTAAACATAAAGTCTACATCCGCCCCTGCTCCAGTCGCTCCCCGGCAGTATATAAAACACAGCTCCCCGACCTATTACGTTTTCAAGGCTCGATAAATTGCTGTGTATGTCTAGCAGATTCGGGACCCATGCAAATGCACATTGATGAGGATTTCCAGCACTAGCTTGCTGCTTCTGATTGGCTGATTGTGAATTCACCTCTGAAGCTGATAGGTGCTTTCTGCATTGATAGTGCATATGTTATAGGGTTTTGTGGGTGTATTTTTTATTTTTATTTTTTCATTTTGCTATCTTTTTTGATATCTGCTATATTATATGAAGCCTAATAGTGAATGTGTTTTTTTCCGCTAACAAAACAAATGATAACAAAAATGTTTTTTTGTGCATAAGACCTGGTTGTCTGCGTATGTGGGTGTATGTATGAATGACGTAAGCCTGGCATAAAGTTGGCACATCTTATGATTGCTAGGGGCCTGATTGATTAAGGATCTTAACTTGAGAAACTTCTTATTTCAGTCTCCTGGACAAAACCATGTTACAATGCAAGGGGTGAAAATTAGTATTCTGTTTTGCACATAAGTTAAATACTGACTGTTTTTTCATGTAGCACACAAATATCAGTGTACAAATAAGCTATCAAGTATTTGTGGGCTACATGAAAAAACAGTCAGTATTTAACTTACGTGCAAAACAAAATACTACTTTGCACCCCTTGCATTGTAACATGGTTTTGTCCAGGATACTGCAATAAGAAGTTTCTCAAGTTAAGATCCTTAATGAATCAGGCCATAGGCCCTGGGTGTTAAGATGTTGTTGCATAGTAATTAGGGAAAGTTTCATAATTTTTTGGGCGATGAGGGAGTTAGAGATTACCAGTAAACATACAACAAGCTCATGACACTACAGCAGGTTCACAAGTATTACGAAAGTAGAGTTAAAATCATACAGTATACATAAGCAGTTTTGATTTGAGATGAAATAATGATTATGAGGTTGGAGGAAGGAGCAAAATGTGTCTCATATAAAGTTTAGGACCTAATATCTGCCAGCTTCTGCAGAGTGGAAATGGCGTGTGCCCTCTACCCATCAAGAACTGTTGTAAAAAAATGTGCCCATAGCACCACCAAAGAGGATTTCGCTATGCTCCTGGGCTGATTTGCGCATTGTATGTGTAACCAGGCTGTCTTATGCTGAACAGCCAGGAGCTCATATTGCTATGGAAATGCTGGGTGAAGCAGAGGCCATACCAGTGAGTCTGAGCTAGGAGGAGAGACAGGAAGGAGAAAGCTGACAGGAAGAGCTGCTGGTAGCCTGAGGTGTGTGTGTATGACAGCAGCAGGCAAAGGAGAGAGGTCAGATTGGAGAGTCTGCGGGAAAGACAGAGTGTACAAACAAAGAAAAGACATCAGAGCTATCAGAAGAGATGTGGGTGTAGCTTCGCACAAAAAGTCTTGTAGACGAATCTCTGCAGGGAATCAGCTATTAAGCAGCCTGAGAGAGATTACACTGCAATGTGAGCCTATGTGTGGAGAGGGAGGCTCCCAGTATTAGAGAATTGCGTGTGAGCAGAGAAGGACAACAGGTAAGATCAGGCTTGCAAGTAGTCCACAACCCAACAGTGGCTGAGACCCTCATCTTCATCCAGAGGGAGTTGGATAAGTTGTAACACAGCAAACACTGTGACACCATTGTTGCTGCATTATGAAAAGAACATTAAGGGGTGAATTCAATTGCAGGCGATGTGGGCGTGGACATTGCACTGCGCACGTTACCGGCAATTGCGGTAGAAATCTGTATGGGGGTGCTAGGAAAAATGACCTGAGATTTCTGTCAAATATGCAACGCAAAATGTCTCATGGACGTTCCGGAGACACTTTACAATTAATTTAATTCCCCCTATACCTGTACTTTCAAAAGTTAGACCTTCTTGCATATATCTGTACGGATATCAGAGACTGTTTTACCTGTCAGAGATATAGAGACATTTCAAGGATCCGATATCTAATGCAAATTACCAACATTTCTATAAGTGCACCAACGTTAACTAGTTAATCTCACAAACTATTTAATATTGGCAGGACTGTGATTATTGTGTTAAATCATTGTTGATTTACCTTTTTCACACTGTGCGTGAATGTGTGGTAGGAGAGTTTGGGTGCCAGTGAATGCACAACGGCCGTCTTGTTTGCTCGTTAATACTATTCATTGTATTAATACTTGTCATTACTATTCATTTAAATCAGAGAGGTTGCTCTTCCAACTTAATAGGAACACATTTTCTTCAAAAATACTTTTGAAAAAGTATTTACTCCAGTCCAATTTTATTGATAACTAAAACTTAAAAATTCCTTTCCCACATTCACCAGGCCTACAGCACTGACGTATTAAAATAGAGAAGTGATATTTGCCTTTATTAAATAAATTGTGCTTTGAAAAATGACATTTAGAATTTGACTGGTTGCTTTGGATAACAGAACATGTCTCTCTGCACCAGTTTTCAACAACATACCTCTATTATATAGTATATTTTAATTGTCAGGTTGACAGAGGAACTATGGTTACAGTAGTAAAGATGCAATCCCCATAACACAGCTTTACAGCACGCATTACGATTATGGCTCATATTCTCAAAAGAGGACGGTGTATATTAAGAGTACAAGTGAAAAAGGTGATATTTATTTTTATCACATAAGTCTGGAAGACATGAATCAGCGTTCTGCAAATAGGTCTTACACAACAGCTGCCGTAAAACGGTCATTAAAGCATTCTGTCATTTGTAAGAATAAATTGTGATAGTTTACTGCCTTGAGCAAAATTACAGAATATATCCCTGTGTACTTAACCCCAAAACAGGAATTATTTTCATTTTTTTGTTTTAGAGAAAAAAGAGGAATTGTGTTAGGTAACCTGGTTGCACCCAACCTATGTGATAATTCATATTTCTGGACATGGCTCTTATTCATGAGTTACTGTGTATATATAGTGCTGGAGGGACTCACTGTATATACTGTATATACCCTCCAGTACTATACACCGATCAGCCACAATATTAAAACCACTGACAAGTGAAGTGAATAACACTGATTATCTTGTAGTAGTTAGTATCTACCAAAAGTGGTCCAAGGAAGGACAACCGGTGAACCGGTGAAAGGGTGATGGGCACCCAAGGCTCATTGATGCACATGGGGAGCCTGTCTTGTCCAATCCTACAGACGAGCTACTGCAACACAAATTGCTGAAAAAGTTAATGCTGGCTATGATACAAATGTGTCAGAACAGATTGCTGTGTATGGGGCTGTCAGGTATTGCTACAGTTATCTTAGGGTTCTATCTGGGTGCCGCATTCTCTGTGGCTCCAGCGGTGGTATCTATCTGCTTTCACCAGCTGTTTCTGCATTCGAGCAGAATCCACATTCAATACTTGCGGTCATGTGACCGCTAGTCTCAGGATGGGGAATTTAAATCTGATACAGTATCTAAACAGGCTCTGAACACTATTCAGTATCAGAGCATTTCTGCTGCAGCTCCTGGCTTCATATTTCTTGCACTATTCTTACTTGCTGTCTTCTATTGTTACCCTTGTGTTGGAGATTGGCTAGTTATTGACCTCGCACTTGGATTCTGTGTTGTCACTTTGCCAGACCTTGGATTGTTGATCACGATATTGTTTGTTCTTCTGCTCCTACGACCATCTTCGGCCATTGATATCCATCTCTTTGCTACTGGTCATGACTGGGGCTACGTAGCCACAGACTGGTCAGAGTGCCCCTGCTGACACCTGTCACCGCTGAAAGTGTTTACAATGGGCACATGAGTGCTAGAACTGGTTCAAGGAGCAATGGAAGAAGGTGGCCTGGTTTCATGAATTACCTTTTCTTTTACATCATGTGGATGGCCAGGTGCATGTGCATCGTTTACCTGGTGAAGAGATGGCACCAGGATGCACTATGGGAAGAAGGCATATTGGTGGAGGCAGTGTGATGCTCTTGCAATGTTCTGCTGGGAAACCTTGGGTCCTGGCATTCATGTGGATGTTACTTTGACATGTACCACCTACCTAAACATTGTTGCACCCCTTCATGGCAATGGTATTCACTAATGGCAGTGGCCTCTTTCAGCAGGATAATGTGCCCTTTCAAAATTTATTCAGGAATGGTTTGAGGAACATGACAAAGAGTTCAAGGTGTTGACTTGGCCTTCAAATTCCCCAGATGTTAATATGATCGAGTATCTGAACCCACTTTGCAACTTACAGGACTTAAAGGATCTGTTGCTAACGTCTTGATGCCAGATACCACAGGACACCTTCAGAGGTCTTGTGGAGTCCATGCCTCCATGGGTCAGAGCTGTTTTAGTGGCATGAGTTGGACCTACACAATATTAAGCAGGTGGTTTTAATGTTGTTGCCGACAGGTGTATATACCGTGAGTCAGGGATAAACAGACACCCTTCAGCACTCTATACTATGTATACAGTGCTGGAGGAGCCTCTGATCATCCCTGACTCACTGCATACCTCCCAAAATGTCTGTCCCTGGCAGTGTGGGCATGGTCACATCACGATGGCATTAGGCTGGTCATTAGATATCTCTCCCACCAACGTTCTCACCCACGGTGCAAACATGTCCCCGGGCAGGACAGAATGACTGAGACCTAAAATCGGGGCTGTCCCTCTGAAATTGGGACAGTTGGGAGGTAGGTCACTGTATATATAGTGCTGGAGGGTGTCTGCTTTTCCCTGACTCTAGATACTCTTGGACATGTTCCCCTTGAGTATCATTGACAGTCCAGGATACCAAGTAACAGGTGTAACTGTTACTTTTAGTTATGTAATTAATCTACATCACTTGTATTTATACCCAAGGTTGTGCCTGACTATTGAACATTAGTCCTAGTAAAGTTCCTGGTGATGAAAGTTGCGTAGCTGTCCAGCTTCAAGGTTTCTGACACATACTGTATGGTGAGGTCATCCAGATGTTGAGATGTTGAGGCTGACCTGTGGTCAATCAAATAGACATAGCTTATCTCATAGACAATGGATAGTCTTTGGAAGCCCATTTGAACGTTATAGCAATTAAGCCTTCTAGTGGGTCAAATGGTTGAGGTCCACCTCACTGAGAGCAGAGGTCCTATCAGTGATGCTCAGTTATGGAAAAATGTAAGTGTCACGGTTGGCTTACAGGAAGTTGATGCCTAGGCTCTGTTGAACATGGCTAAGCCCACCCACGGGTGCGGAGTCTAACAGACAGGTGGTTTTCACCAGGAACCCCCGCAAGGAGGTATGGTCTTAGCTGCACCAAGTCTGCACCAGCAGAACGATGTGGGGGAGCCAGGTGAAGTTGATGGAGTCTACAGATGAGTGGTATAAATACAGGTACAACAATAATATAGGCTGATGGTCAGCAGCCAATAAGTCACTAGGAGAATAGGTGCTCTGTGGTATACAACGAGAGGACAGAGGATGTCACTATGAAGTACTCTGGAGATGGTAGATGGTAATGGAAGTACTGGAGCAGCAATAGTTCAACACAGCCAGAGGCTGAAGGCTGACTGGAGTGGTGGAGGTAACTCGTAGTAACAGCTGATGAGTCACAGATGTAGTAGCGGCTCTGAACGGTAGTGATGAGAGAACTGGAGCTGTAACAATAGAGTACACTGGAGATGGTAATAGAGGTACTGGAACAGCGATAGTTCAACACGGCCACAGACTGAAGGCAAACTGGAGTAGTGGAGGTAACTCGTAGTAACAGCTGATGAGTCACAGATGTAGTAGCGGCTCTAAATGGTAGCGATAAGAGAACCGCAGCTGTCACAATGAAGTACACTGGAGATGGTAATAGAGGTACTGGAGCAGCAATGGTTTTGCACAGACCACGAACTGAGAGCAGACTGGAACACATGCAAACTACGAGGAGAACAGGAACCAGAACCACAGGCTGCGGGAAGTGAGCTTGAAGAACAGGCATCAGACAGGTGAATAAAGGAGGTTTAAATAGTGTTCCAGAAGTGCTTAGCCAATGAAAAAGAGGGAGGAGGTCCTGAAGTGTAATAGGCTGCACCTGCACAGATCTGAATATAGCTGAATGAATGAACTGGAGAATGTCTGATGCTGGAACATGGCAGTTTCTAGATGAATGGACTGCAGGTAACGAGACAGGTACTGTCTGTGGGACCGCAGCGTTACAGTAAGTAGCCTGTATCTTCTTTTCAGTGCATATATCTGACCAAATCTGCTTTCTGAGATATAATTCATCCAGCTGGATCTAATGTGTATGAGGAGTCCGCTTTGCTGGATCCACCAGAGTGCTAGACCCAACGTAACATTCAGTAACATTGTTTGTCTTTGTTATTCTACCCTAAACTGAAACGTCAGTTTTGGGTGGATTTATCCTTTAAAAGTTCCAGTATAAAGATATCAACTATAAGGACTTTGCACAACAGTTTCAGGACACAGAGCTAAAGGTACTATAGACATTTTATTTTCAGGGAAAGTTAATATCAGCAGAAAAAAATTAATTGCATAGGCTTAAAATTAAGTATTTTTTCTTTACTCCTCTCACCATACCTGCCCTCCTCCCTATGTGGAAAAAAAAAAACAATATTCCTTATTCCTAGTGAAACTGTCGTATCTCTGGCCTTCGTGTAGTTAAATTATTAGTTTTGTACTTTTACTCTGCTATTGAGAATTTGTGCCATACATTCCATAGTACAATACAAAGCAAATTATACTGCAATTATCAGGAGAAAGGATATAATCACCAGTGAGACTGCGTTTTATACTGAGAGATCCCTGGTACATTAAATATACAGCAACACCTACATAAACCATTTTACAAACGTGTTCCTCTCCCCTAGCCAGATCCTATCTAAAACAGCTGTCTATGGCAGACCTGTTCCTTTTACAGCCTGTCCGAAAAAAGAGGGATGTACCAATCACATGCCACTCACACACCCCTCTCACTTCCTCCCCATTTATAGTGGGTGCTTCATAATCTTTTACCTGGAAGATAGAGCAGCTTTCAGCAAACCTACATGTTCTGCTTCCCTGTGCTTCATCTAGTTCATAAGTACACAACTTATTTAAAAATGCATTTTCAATGAATAGACATAACCAAATAAAGATGGACAATAGAGGAGACAAAAGGGAGATTATTTGTAATGCCTGGAGTCTGCTACATAAAAGGTCACAGGCTTTATTCACCGGTAGTCAATAAATCCAGATGGCAAATAAATTCAAGAAATTATGTGATTTCAAGCCTGGCTTTGAACTCATGGATGTACTGTAGTGTGCTGTTGTATCCCTGTTGTCTTGTTGCTGTTTGTGTAATGGCTTTTCTATCAATTAGGAAATCTAATCAGATGGCTTTGTGATGTGACAAAAGGCTTCGCCAACTAAGCTTTTTCTGAAATAACAATTAATTACGAAAAACATGAACAGCTTCCCAAAAGTAACTGTGTTTGTATCTGCAAATATATATGTGATCTTGCAATAACAAATAATGCACATTCTGGCAAAAAGTCACTTTTTAAACTCTTGCCTACTATTACTTTTAGAATTGGTTACAGATTATAACATTTTATTTCCATAAAATACAGCCATTTCTGGCTCTGTCGGTTTATGGCTAATCGCTGCGGAGTGCCGAGTTGTGTTAATAAAAATATTGATTAATGCATAATATTACATACACAAATTAGAAATAAATTAAATGAATGTGAAAATAACTTAGTACTTAGTGAAACAAGAAATTATGCATTGTGACTACATAGAATAAAAGGGGAAGAGTATAGGTATAAGAAAAATGGAAAGAAATATTTAATATTAACATTAAAGAAACAAAAGTTGAGGAGATGATGGAACAAATAATAGTCAAAAAGGTTAATGGAAAAGGTAATGAATATATATATATATATATATATATATATATATATATATATATATATATATATATTATAATAGAATATATAGTTATATATTATAGGTATATAATATATAGGTATATAGACTTTTCTATAAGTCATTTCCAAATGTTGTATATCATCTGGTGGTAGTAAATTTATATGAGAGAATAAGATATATGAATTGCAATTAAGTAATGAAGTCTAGTGATTGAGAAATAAATCATTATGACGAGTAAGGAGATACTAAAATACTAAAATATGTTACGTATGTTGTGAAAGGAATCCTACAGTATAATCTATATATAATATAGTGAGTAAAAAAAAAATGAATGTATATGAAATTGATAGTAATATAATGTAAAAGTAATTAAATAATGAGACAATAATGATAATGAAATAAGGAAAAACAAATGGTGAAATGGACATAACATGCCATGCCAAGTACCAGACCATATGCCACTGCATGCAGTCCAATTCATCTTTGAGCGCAAAGGACCCTTATTACAGCCTACGACTTCAGGGGCGGAACGGGGCGGAGAAGGGGCATATGCCCTTAGTCACTGTTCAGTAATGGTGTGCCAAGCTCAAGCGCATGTAGCAGCGTTAGATTCAAGCTTTGGGCATCTCTAAGGTACGTCGTTTTTCTTTTGTTTCACTTGCAACAGCTACAGGGCAGGTGTAAGTGCTGAATGATAGTGAGGATGGTCTCGTTTACATGCTACAACATGTGTTTGCAATCAGGATCAACTGTAAAAATGCATTTTATGTACAGTAGACATTAATACCAATAAATGTATTTTATAAGAATAAAAGAAAAAAAACTTTTAAAATGTTTTTTCATTAATGACTATATTATTAACAGGTGACATTAATAGCTTTATATTTATATAAAGACTTTATATTCCACATATGGATTGGACGTATCCTGCAGTGTAATGTCTGTTAGAGCAGAGTGGACCTAAAGCACATGCCTGATTTACAAATTGAAAAAACATAAACGTACAATAAGATTGTTTTGCGAGTCTCAAGGAATCAGGCCCTGAATGTATGTAAAAGAAATCAGCAATACCGAAAACAAAATCAATAATAACGCAGTGTTTAAGGTTGACCTGGGTGGCTCCTGTAGGTGTGGAGACAAATCACATCCTGATGGAATATTAAAGTAGCGATAAAAGAAAGACTTCAGTTGATCTTGGAAGACTACTGTGTCAGGGCTGCCTTCCTGATGAAGCTTAATAACTAAGACCCAGGATCTTTCTCCATGAGTAGTCAGATAGTCTATCACCCAACTCTGCTGCCTAGGTGTCACTCTCGACTCCTCTCTCTCTTTTGCCCCCCACATTCAATCCCTTGCCTAAGCCTGTCGCTTCCAACTCTGTAACATTGCCCGCATCCGTCCCTTCCTCTCTCAAGATGCCACCAAAACTATCATCCATGCCCTCATCATCTCCCGTCTCGACTACTGCAACCTCCTTCTTTCTGGCCTCCCCTGCTCCCACCTTGTCCCCCTCCGCTCTATACTCAATGCGGCTGCGAGACTCATCTTCCTTTCACGCCGCTCCTCCTCTGCCTCCCCTCTCTGTCTTTCCTTACACTGGCTCCCCTTCCCCTACAGAATCCTTTTCAAACTCCTCACCACCACTTACAAGGCTCTCTCTCAGTCTACTGCCCCTTACATCTCTAACCTCATCTCCAGTCACACTCCCGCCCGCTCCCTGCGCTCAGCCAATGATCGCCGCCTCTCCTCCACTCTGATCACCTCTTCCCACTCTAGAATCCAAGACTTCTCCCGTGCTGCCCCCCTCACTGGAACGACCTCCCTTGCTCCATTCGTCTCTCACCCAATCTGTGCTCCTTCAAGCGGGCACTTAAAACTCACCTGTTCCTTAAGGCCTACCAACCATCCACTTAACCTCTCACCTCTTCTGGTTCTCCCCTGCCCCCTTTCTCTCTCCCCGTTGCTTCACTGGCTCCCTTTTGTGCCTGACTTTGTTTACCCTCCCTTAGGATGTAAGCTCGAATGAGCAGGGCCCTCTTCCCTCCTGTCTCCATACCTGTTCTTCTGCTCCGTCTCTACTGTATCTGCCTGCCTGGAGTTTCTGAAGTACTGGTACTTTGTGTTTATTGTTCTGTACTGTTTTGCCCTGTATGGTCTACTGTTTGTACCATGTACGGCGCTGCGGAAACCTTGTGGTGCCTAACAAATAAACGATAATAATAATAATAATAATAATAATTCTATAAGCTGAGGATAGTAATTAATGGAAATCGGAATCTCTAATGAGCTAAAAGGGACATTTCTTATGTGTTAACAAGATATATGAATCATAGATATAAGATATACACAATGATGAGTATTTTTTTGAATGCTAACACAACTGGGAAATGATATAAAGAACTCCTGTAAATATCAGATAGAGACTGTAGCAAACTGGTGTTGAAAACCTCTGACCTATCTGTTAATGATGCTTTCCCCCAGAAAAGTTACATTATGTGAAGATCACAAATATAATCATATAAATATATAACTAAGGAGTACCATAGGAACAATAGTAAACTGTGAATGTATACAACAGTCTCCTGGGGGTAAATTTACTAGGCTTTCTTAAAAGGAAAAGTGGAGATGTTGCCCATAGCAACCAATTAGCTTCTAGCGATCATTTAGCTAGTACATTGTAGAAAATGACATCTAGAATTTGATTGGCTACTATGGGCAACACCTTAGTAAATTTACCCCCTTGGGGTAAATGTCTCAAGCTGCCGGCGGGTTTGAAAAATAAAGATGTTGCTTATAGCAGCCAATGAGATTCTAGCTATCATTTTGTAGAATGTACTAAATAAAAGGTAACTAGAATCTGATTGGTTGCAAAAGGCAACATCTCCAATTTTCAAACCCGCCCGAAACTCGCATCTTGATACATTTACCCCATACAGTGATAGGTGGAGATATAAACCAAATCAAATTGTTTATAATTTGCAATTATCGTCTCCAACCAATGGGAGTGTTTTGAAAGACATTTTTTTTTCCTATTAGGAATCCCAGTATTAAAAAGTAATTGATTATATCAATAACTCCAATAAATAGAACTGAGGGAGGGATTAAGCCCAAGGGAAAATAAAAGCTGAGGTTTGTGTGCATAACTGTTGGATCACTAAGGGTTAACAAAGCAGGAAGGTGTGGTGATGTCTAGAAAAATGTCATAGGGGGCAGAAGCAATCAGAATGGAGAAGAGGTAGGGGAGGAGGTAGGGAGCTCTCTTGGTTTGGAACCCGTTCCCTTCGAAGAGTTGGCTTAGGTTCGGCTTGCGGTGCATTACGATTAGCCCAGAAGGGCAGTGTTCTCCCGCTACCATAAAAGTAAATGGTTATTTAAATAAAGAAGTTTGTATTTGCCAAAAAGTCGGTGTGGTGTGTTTTATTATAGCACATAAGGGTTAAGGTTAAGACCAAGAAAGGTCTATGGTTATGTTATCAACCGTGAAGCATGTTAATATACACCTCAATGTCTTTGTCGATAGGAATGAAAATTCTAAAGAACTCTGGAAAAGAGGGAAACTGAATGTCAACAAAAAACTGAAAAATTGTGGTATAAATAACTTAATTGAGAAATAACACCATTATTACATCTCATACACCTATAAAGAAAGTACATGTGAACCTCTATTCTCTGTAGTACCAAAGGAACGTTTAATAATAATAAAAGTAGACTTTAGTTTATTTTGGAAGAGCGCCCCCTCTAATTTAATCTAGGTAGCAATTTGATGCCGTATATGTTAAGTGATGATGGTCCTTACCTACTGTGTAACTAAATTTCTCTCTTCAAATGAGTAGATGGTAGAAGAGAGAAGGCATGCTAGCAAGTACTGAATGTTGGGGCAGTAGGACACAGTGTGCCATTCCAGGTAATGTAATATTTCAGCATAATGTTTCATATACTTCTGTACAATGGGTGTATTGTTTTTTTTTTGTTTTCTCATTAGTGTTTTCCAGACCGTTAGGAGGCCACATAGTGTAACATTTTGATTCTGAATGTTGTCTAATAGGTAGGTCACAATGTTAAACCACCAAGGTGAGCTGTAGGCCCGGTCATGTTCTTTATAGGTGTAGTTAATGATGTCCTTTTATTGCACCTGCACCAGTACCTATGCTTGTGTGACCAACCCTAGACACATTGGTGCCCTACTCTGTTTCGTTTCGACCCGGGCAGCAGCCATAGTTTCTCTTCTTCTGTTTACAGCATAACACAGGGTTATAAAGATTACTGTCAGGAGGTGGAGCTTTTCTGATAGGGGTGTGTCCTCTGTAGATATAGTTGCTCTTTAAGGAAACTTCACAGCTGTGCCTAGCTTAGCAGGACTGTCCTGATTCGTGGACCCAGAAAGGCAGAGGGCAGGGTTTGGGTGAAGCTGGGTGTGGCGTGGGGAGGTCAGGGGCGTGGCTTATTTGTGTCCTGATATTGTTTATTTGAAATGTCAAGAGGTATGACTTTAGGTAAAACATTGATAGGATATTTTTCTATAAACGTAGCCGCTGAATCTTAGAGCAGTGGATGCTTTTCAGTCCTTTATACATTTATATTCAAGTCTCTTTAAAGCCGCATTTTAGTGAAGGTTATTTATATGCATGCCGGAGTCACCTGTCAGAAATAAATATGTCTCCATTTATTTACTTTTTAAATAATAAAAAATAATGGGCTGAGTTCTAGAGTCTATTCAGTCTTTATTTACTGGAAAGCATCAAGCTCTTTATCATTACTGTATAAAATGTGACACTTTGTTGGTCGCAATGTTCTTACGGCTTCCATACTGTGTTGTATTCTCTTGCAGGTTAATGCAGCAAAACATCAATTGATTGACAAAACAGACTGCAGAAAGGAGAACAAATGTATTTATAGAGCAATTAGGTAAGATGTTTACTGTTAAGGATATGAACAGCAAGTGCAGATGCCTACAAAACAGAATAGAGAGGCAATAAACAGAGGATGAGATGCGGATGTACTGTACCAGAGGGGATTTCAGCTGGTGCATCGCAGTATAAACGTGTATATATATATATATATATATATATATATATATATATATATATATATATATATATGAGTAATTTTTGCACCCCAGGTTGTAGAGGTTGCTTGCAGCTCGCTGACTGTCGTATGTAAGCTGATTACTAGTCCTATAAAACCGCAAGTGTGTATTTGTGAATAAATTCATAGTAATAGTTCGATGTGGCTCAGTGGAACTCTATGTTCAGCTATGGGTTAAAACCTGAAACCTGAATCTAAATTAACATATCCCCTTGATTGTATCTAAACTTTTCTGTTCTACCAAAGGGTTATTTATGGACAGAATGCCACAGACACCTGGCTACAAATGGGTGCCTAGTATCAATTTATGGCACGGGTCATAAACGGTGAGGCCTTTGAGAAGGTTTCATCAGTGGTATGCAACACAAAAAACCCTAATATTCTTGATTATTCTGTGAACATCTCGAATAGGGATGTGGGCAGGTAGCTGGGATAGGTGTAAATGAAGGAAATTAAGGGCACAGAGGAATGTCATATTTTCTCAAATGTCATACTTACAGGAGTCATGTTTGAGATGCAAATAAAGGGGAGCTTATGATCTGCTGTGTGCAGGTAGTATTAGCTGTGCAGGTAGTATTAGGAGTTAGGTCACATTAAATAAAACCTGACCTAAATGGTATTTGAACAGAGGTCAAAAACAACTAAAATGCATTAGCACAGACATTCTAGGTCTGACATCACCCGAAGCACGGCTGTGGGTACTTGCAGCATGTTTAAAATGTCCTGTAAACATAGCAAAATTGTTTACTTTAGGGAGATGTGTCCCTTTTATTCTTGCTTCTCCCAGCAAACAGAAAACAGATCATTCGTGGGTTTACCGTTTTTGTGTTTCATTCCTTTTTATTTTACAAACAACTATTGCATTATATCTTTGTATGTCATTTTTAAAAAATTGTTTTTATCATAAGCATTGTGGTTTAATTTTCCATATTAAATGACACATTATTGGTAAGGCAAAGTTAGTGGCATAGACAGGGAAAGTTGTAATATTTTTTAAACAGATGGTGGTTGTTTTTGATCAACCCTTTGTCACACACAAGTCACGCATACTCAGGTGAGTGCTGGTTCATGAAACTGACGACCCCCTGATTCAGTTAGTGGATTCCAGGTAAAAATTGCATTATTATACCTACCACAATTGCCCTTTGGCCCTCCCCTGTGGGATGTCCTTGAGGGGAAGTCCAAAAGTAGGCAAGTATAATTTTTAGATGTATTTGTGACTCTTTTATATCATGTGGCTGGACAATAGTAGGTTACTATGTCATACTTACCAATTTTTGTAGTACTGTTTCAATTCTCTGACCCTCCACAGGGAATGGCCTATATAAATATAGGCAGGAGAAGGCTGTGGATAGGAGGGGCAGATTGGATCCCGGTTTGGATAGCGAGTGGGCATGATTTATTTTGTCCCAATTTTTGCTTTTTAAAATGTTTTGAGATATACAACTGGGTGAAATGGCAAAGTAAAGACGCTATCTTGATAATAAGTCTAAGGTAGTAGGTTTTATCCGAGTCTGCCAAGGTCAAGGGTTCCTTGAGCATAGAGAAGCTTCAGACAGCCAATCAGTTATGAGTTGGTAGGACGAGCAAAATCACTCCCACCAAATTTACCCAGAAAAAACACATCCCACTGTTTGGGATGCATTGGGATAACTAATGCTCCATCTGTAGAAGCAATGTCACAGAAAACTGCTTTAAAGGTCTATTAGACCTTGGTTGATATAAAATAGTTACTGATCATCACACCCACAAAAATATATGTGAGAGGGAATTTTCATATAGACTTTTTAAAAATGTCATAGGATTTTTTTCCACTCATATGTGGAATATTAGGCAGCCCTAATGGGTTGAAGGATTGTATTGAAAACATCAATGCTCGTCAGTGCACTTTAAAAAAATAAAATAAAAAATAAAAAGCCGTCTGGATTGTGAAGTGAGATATTTTTCCACACACTTCCTGCTGGCCATCGGAGGGTACTGCAGCTAACAGATTTTAGCTAATTTTAGAGTATTCGATAACAGAGAATGATAACTTGAACCCAGTAATTAGCACAGCAATTGTTAACACAAATTTATATATGTCAAATTATGTCAAGGTATAGAAATTTCTACATATGTATTTGAATATGTAATTAGTAACTATTATATACAAGGCAGATTATATTTTGGATTTTACCGATCATTTAGAACAGCATAAAATGACATCCTCCATCACAAATGTGGTTTCAAAGCTAAGGGTCTGTTATTTGCCCTTATGGTAGGTGCCAGATTAAAAAAATTACCCAATGCTCTCCACTTTCACGGGCACACGCAGGATTTGTAGAGGGGGGTTTCCACACCATGCCGCCAGTGGGCGTGACAAGCATGCATGGGGGCGTGGCAATAATTTTAGACAGTGTTTG
Source organism: Mixophyes fleayi (assembly GCF_038048845.1). Taxonomy (NCBI): domain Eukaryota; kingdom Metazoa; phylum Chordata; class Amphibia; order Anura; family Limnodynastidae; genus Mixophyes; species Mixophyes fleayi. The sequence goes on from NC_134406.1 coordinate 8,971,461, forward strand.
GCTGCTCTCCAACTCTTTCTATCCCCATAATATACATGGGCAATGCTGCATGTACTACTGTTAGGTGCACGCAACTCTCCCTTTTCAAGCGGAGCCGTGTGAAGCGGGGGAAGGGTTCAGCTAGCTCAATTATACAGTGTCCCAGACTTGGAGGGGGGTTTCCAGACACTAGAAACCCCCCCCCCCCTCGGTTTGCCTATGACTTTATGCAAATTGGTCACACTGCTCCCCATGTAAAGCAGCCGATTGGGTAAAATTGCCCAAACCACGTCCCTTCCTGCTGATTAGTTAATTTTCACTGCTTAGATTTAGTCATCCAAGTAAGTAAGTAACACTGAAAACACACTGATGTGTAGTGTAAATTAGATCTTTATTTGCCAGGGACCAGAGTCTGTAAGGACGCCAGATCCTTTGTGAAAAATTAATATTAAAAAACCTATAAAAATATTTATATTTTGGACCAAATACAAGGGTACAAACACGGTGTATCTGTTGTAAAGAAAATAAAAAACTTTAGACCTAGATCCCTTTTAAACAATAACCTCCTAGACTATGACTCAAAGTTGACTGTGGAATACACGAGTATTAAGTAATGAAAATTAACGACAAAACTTTCCACAGACTTTGCTGTTTGTTTGGATGAGTAAGCATCCAGGCTTTCAAATCTCGTTAGTGCTTATTGTGATTAAAAATTGATAGAGACTGCCCCAGGCTTCACCAAGCTTTGAAAACACTTAGCATGTGTGTACTGTAGACAGGGAAGAGAAACAGTAAAGAGTCTGCAGCGTATTCAGCGTCTGTAATGTGTTAATTCGTGGAAACTATTTTACTGTGATTTAAGGGGAGCTGTCATTTGTATTTGCTTTTTTAATTGAGACACTGTACACATAGATGGTTTGTCAATATGTCAGCTGCTGAAAGGGCAGTGGTGTCTTTATTAAAGCCCAAGCCAGAAACGAGGTAGTAAAATAAAGTTGTTTAACTCTTTTATTTGATTTTACTAGCAGAGTACATATTTACGAAAGCAGGCGCACTTTCATGAATGGGGAATATAAAGTCATAGGTCTTAAAGGACACAGTAATTTATCGGTGGTACAGCGGTCATGCATTTGATTCTGACCTGGGTCCTATCTGTGTGGCGTTTGCATGTTCTTCCCGTGTTTGTCTGGGTTTCACCCTGGTTCTCTGGTTTCACTCCAAACACATACTGGTAGGTTAACTGGCTACTGACCAAAATGGACCATAGTACGTTAATGTTTGTGTGGTAGGGATGTGTCTACTCTCTCTCCTGGAATGTCCATGAGACTCCGGAGTTCTTCCAGACTTCTGAAAGAGTAGACCACCCTCCGAAATTCCAGCAGATCTACTTCTGACGTGGGCAGGACCGTGTTGATGTGATTCACTGTGGATCAAATCATCATGGACCCCGCCCCCGAAGTCCTGGAGGGGAAATATAATACAGGGGCAAATATGGGTATGGAATTTAGCTACAATGGACTGATGTGAATGGTTACATTTTCTTTGTACAGCGCTACATAATATGGTGGTGCAATATGAATAAGAAATAATAATCATCATAATGATGACAGTAATTACTTGACATGAGATAACATAGTCTATTCTGTAGATTATGAACATAAGAGGAAGCCAAATACATTTTCACAGTTCACAGAACTAATGAGTGACATTAAATGTCCTAATAATCTATCTCATTGGATGTGTTATTCCTTATAATAACTGCGTTTGATCAATTTCATGAAAGTTTGACGTCACCACTCGCAATATAAAAAAAATAATAATCGATTAATAATGACGTCACTATTCACTCACTGTAACGTGATTAGTTAACTTTTAAAGGATAGAAAGAACTATAAACCCTGGGTCACCATTACATAATTCAATAATATCTATTCCAGATCCCTTCTCGCTCTTTATTGTAACATTTTTAGTGAATGAGGCTTGTTTGCGTATTAATATACACCTAGAGGTAGATTTACTAAAGATTCTAAAAAATGGGAAAAGTGGAGATGTTGCCCATAGCAACCAATCAGATTCTACCTATCATTTTATAGAACTACTAGTTGCTATAGGCAACTCCTCCACTTTTCCCTTTTCAGAAGTTTTAGTAAATCTACCCCTAAGTGTATAATAATATGCAAACAATTTTACCATAAAGAGTGAGAACTTCATTATAACCTACAGCTCGCCCCTCGCCCCAACTGTATTAATTTAAACCTCAAACAAAATGAAGTCATAAATTAACAATGAATATTGATAACATTTCCTCACTTATAAGTTTATTGATCAGACAAATATTATATTAAGGTAATTGAGACTGTTGGGCCCACTAATTTGTTTAGAGGGATTACAGTTGCCTGGAATCATTTCCAAAAAATACCAAAAATTTATTTAACGGAAAATAAAAGCTCCAGTATCTCTATGACCGCCGGGCAATGCAGACCTCTTCCAGATTAGTCTAAAGCAGATTTATACCATCCTTGTGTGTTGATTATAGCTAAGCACACTTCATAAAATCAAGTGACATCTGACAAACATAAGGATGGTGCCTATGAAATTCCTGGGACAGTCCCCACTGTACTATAAATTTCACACCTGAAATTCCCCCTCCAAAACGCTGCACTTGCCACTGCTACACTAGTTAGAGCCTCATATCTCTGTAAGTACAAACCGCAGTTGTTTAAGATAAAATCATAAAACGTGTAGTATTAAGGGGCCTCACATAGAATAATAAGCAGGGTGAACCATGATAGCAAAAGTAATTAGAATTCACAGGAGATAAATGGTTCTATGACAATAACTGCTCAATATTCCAAAGGTACAATATGCAAATTAGCAGCACAAACAAAGTGAAACTTCATGCTTCCTTTGGGAAATAGGACTCGGGGCTGGGTATGACTTATCAAGAAGCAGTATTGTCAAAATGCAACATTATAGCAGCAATTTAGTGCGTGTTAGTAAGCCAAGGCCATGGGAATCGAGCTCATCTTTCTTACTTGGGGGAGAACGAAGGTCAGAGATGTAAGGTGACATGAGACACAGCAGTAATTTAAAAAAGAAAGTCAGTTGGGAATATTGCACTACTTGGTATATTATAATTACCGATGCATTCTGCTCTTGCTGTATTTTAATCTAGCAATGGTTTAATACTCCAAAGACAGGTTCCATGACCAGTGATTTATCTCCCAATTTTTTCGTTCACCATTTATTTTCCAACAAAAGGTTCTCTATTTGTAACGTGTGTTTGATTGGGGTCACAGCGTCTTTTTAGGTATCACTGCTCATATCCTGCTTATTGGTATATAGCCATTTTTTAAGCGGGCGAGATTGAACAGCCTGTAGCCAATCAGAACATCAGAATAGAAGCAGCAACACCTAGTGGAGGTAATTCACAAAAGGGCATTATGGCTGATCCACAGAAGGAAGCGAAGATATTGTACCGTAGGATCACGGTGACGTGGTATGAGACTATGAATTCCATCAAGACCTGCAATCTATTCTGGTCCCCAGGATGTAGTTCCCCAAAACTCAGGACTGGCATAAAGGCCATTTGTTTAAAGGCCACAATTAGCACATCAATGGGTGAAAACAATTGCACCCCAAGTTCCCAAATTCTTACCCAGGACATAAAAAGATCTGTGTTAATCACAGTTTGTTCCCAGCATCATTTCACGATATGGATCAACCCACATTTTTAAATCCACCTGCAAACCCAAGACAACGATCAGGCATAGGAGACATTATCTATTACCCATTCAATACAAAAGTCATTACTAAATTTCTACAAAAAAATATGAGCATGCCAAAAAATTAAGTTGATCTGCATTTAAAATCAGAGTTTTTGTCAGAGAATCCATTTGCCCTTAAGGCCAGGATTTGTGGAAAGCAACATAGACTCAGACTTTGGGTGAGATAGATCTAGGAGTGGTACTCCCCTCACTCTGCACATCATTGTTTTTGTGCTATTCTCATTTTGCATATTGTCATTCAATTATTTTTATATTATAAACATTTAAAACATTTAAGCATGGTCGCAATTTCGGCTACATTTTATCCATGTATTTCTTTTATATGAACCATATGCAATGGTGGCTTGGAGCATGGAGAGCTGACGAGGTGGGGGGGGGGGGAGGGGGGAGGGGGGAGGGGGTTCATGCAGCTGCACAATAATGTCACCTAGTGCATAAAATAATGTAAATCCTGGCGTGATGCCATCGGGATCGTGAAGTATTACAATTCTGCGTGTGTGTAAATATTAAAAGAAATGATTTATTGCATGTAGCAGACAGATGACACACTGATATAATCTGACACAGTGGCCCTATGGAAATATTTTAAGGCGCTATTTATAGATAGTCATAACTTCTGCAGCTTGTCCAAAATGCAGACTTTTACCTTTCTTTAGGACAAGGACATTGTCATTATGAGATCAGCATGATAAACACGCAATGTCACCCTGATGTTTCACAAGGAGCAAATCCGGCATCCGGAAGAAGAGCGATTTTTAATATACGCTGTGTGGTTAAAATAAAAAAGATCAATGTATCTTCTGTCTTGAAACCTATTGTCATGCTTTTCTTTTTTAATTAGAGTTCATTTAAATGTCCTCTGGTAATGTTTATATTATAACTGGATTGAATCTGCCATAACTTATGATATTAATGCTGTAATGAGTGTGCTGTTTGGATTGTGATGTTATACTGGAAATGGCAGACACCAAATATGATGAAATTGAAATAAAAATTACTAAGTAGACGCAAAAGATGATTATTTCATGTAGATCCGACCGGGGCTCACTACCTGGCTGATGTTACATCATTTGTAAGACAGACAGATTTACAAGTGACACAAAAGAAATAGAATTTGTATCTATTATAGCTATATTGTTGCTGTCACACAAATATAACAAATACTATGCTACATAACAGTTAAAAAAAACGAAATAAAAAAATGCGATTCAGATTTGTCTAGCCTAGAAACATCCCATTTGTAAGGTTCAATAAAAAACAATTTGCTTTGGGGCGCATTGATTGGGAGACAAACACATCATTTTCACACACTATGCGGTATATTTACGGAACTGTGGGTTTGAAAAAGTGGAGATGTTGCCTATAGCAACCAATCAGATTCTAGCTGTCATTTTGCTAGAATGCACTAAATAAATAAGAACTAGAATCTGATTGGTTGCTATAGGCAACATCTCCACTTTTCCAAACCTGCAGTTTAGTAAATCTAGCCCTATATCTATTTCAGTGCCTATGAAATGTAGATTTAGCTTATAAAGTTAGGATAACAAGCTGACCAGGACACATGACACCTCTTGTGGTAATATATATATATTTATTTATTTTCTTCAGTAAAATGCCATTGTTTTCTTTAATTATACTGTTCTGGGAAGATTAGTATAAGTTAAGAAAGGTACATAATAATAAGATATGACATACCTTAATTTACCATCTGCCGTAAGGCCTGAGACTCATGGTGAGGAATTGCCTGTGTCCAGAAAACGTAATACTTCGTGATGATACAAGAAATAGAGCCTGCAGAGCATGGTGATGGTGATGGTGATGGTGATGGTCATGTAAGGCTTGATCCAACCTTTGAAGCTTTCTATTTGTCTTCCGAACCACATTTCTTACCCAAGGAGACCTCAATGACCTTGTCCCATATTTGAAATCATACAAAAGGCAAGCAGAACTCTAAGTCTAAATACACACTGAAGAATTTTCCGGCCGACCTGTTATCTCATCGATTGTACCTGCTACTGAAGGTCCGATCAGTCTGAGGATTCATGCGTACACACTGACACGATTTACCTTCAGATCTGTGCTCTTCAGCTGGTCCTTCATCTGGTCCTCTAGTCTTCAGAGAATGATAGCACAATATTCATTCATTCATTATTGTCACATTGTCACACTGATTAAAACCGCCTTGCGTTAGCTTCTGTGATTCTGAAACTAAACATTCTGTCTCAATTAATTATTCCTTCTACAGCACTCTCTACATTTATTCACCGGGACATTCATCGCTAGCATCGGCTGAAAAGAAGATGACTCTATAAACTCTATGGAGATCGGGAGCATGAGTGCATACACCCTACATGACCGGTCGGTGGTTGGTCGGAAAATATTAAACAGTACAACCAACTAAATGAAATGATGATCAGCACTTTTGGACGACTTTAGATCATCGTGTCACTATACACACTCACACCATATCTAACTAAACGTTCGGATGTCGGCTGATTGGAGGTTTTTCATGCAGTCATTGGGCCAGTGTGTACCTAGCCTTAGGCTCCAGATTGGAAGGCTGGAATCTCCTCCACAAAGAAACAGAAGTATGTGTTTTTATATGCAGGCATAGTTACTTTACGGAGAACTGATTGAAGACGAGAGCTTTGATGGTCAGTTGAATCAGGCTGAAAAAGCTGCATAGGAGTCTTTCAAGAGTATTTCCTGAAACTTCTTCTACGAAGAAATAGTGAACAATCTTTTAAAATCTTACAAGACCACGTGAACATATCTTTGAAATTCCATTTCTTGGACTCGCACCTTGATTTCTTCTCAGCAGATCTTGGAGCTGTCAGCTATGAACTTGGCGACTGGTTCCACCAGGATATTTCCGTAATGGGAAAGTGGTATCAGGGCAACTGGAGTCCAAGTATGTTTGTTGACTATTGTTGGACCCTTAAAAGGGATGCTCCTGAGGAAAAATAAGGCAGAAAATCCAATACTTTTACATTTTTGTCACTCACCGGACTGTTAGTGCCTCTAGTTTGGGACATGGGTCTCTCTCGCTCCTGCCGGCGCCTCTCCTGAGCCGCGGCCGTCCGCCATCTTGACTAAGATTGCGCATGTGCAGAAACCCTGAACTGTTAATACCTCGCCTCTAGTCTCATTGGCTAATTAATCACCTCTCAGTACTTAAGGCACCTGTTGCCCTATTACCTTTGCCTGTTCTTGGTTCTCATTCCTTGAGACTCTGCGGTGTTTCCTGTTTCTGCTCGTGCTATCCGTTTGCTTCTGGACAAGTCTCCTCTCCACATCGGTAGTAGAACTTACCCGCTGCAGACTACTCTCGCTACCTCTGTTACCTGCCTGCTCCTGGACAAGTCTTCTCTCCACATCGGTAGTAGAACTTACCCGCTGCAGACTACTCTCGCTACCTCCGTTACCTGCCTGCTTCTGGACAAGTCTCCTCTCCACATCAGTAGTAGAACTTACCCGCTGCAGACTACTCTCACTACCTCCGTTACCTGCCTGCTTCTGGACAAGTCTTCTCTCCACATCGGTAGTAGAACTTACCCGCTACAGACTACTCTCACTACCTCCGTTACCTGCCTGCTTCTGGACAAGTCTCCTCTCCACATCGGTAGTAGAACTTACCCGCTACAGACTACTCTCACTACCTCCGTTACCTGCCTGCTCCTGGACAAGTCTCCTCTCCACATCGGTAGTAGAACTTACCCGCTGCAGACTACTCTCGCTACCTCCATTACCTGCCTGCTTCTGGACAAGTCTCCTCTCCACATCGGTAGTAGAACTTACCCACTGCAGACTACTCTCACTACCTCCATTACCTGCCTGCTCCTGGACAAGTCTCCTCTCCACATCGGTAGTAGAACTTACCCGCTACAGACTACTCTCACTACCTCCGTTACCTGCCTGCTCCTGGACAAGTCTCCTCTCCACATCGGTAGTAGAACTTACCTGCTGCAGACTACTCTCGCTACCTCCGTTGCCTGCCTGCACCTGGACAAGTCTCCTCTATACATCAGTGGTACAACTTGCCTATTACAGACCACTCACGTTGCTCCGTTCCATGCCTGCACCTGGACAAGTCTTCCCTTCACATCAGTGGTACAACTTGCCTATTGCAGACCACTCACGTTGCTCCATTACATGCCTGCACCTGGACAAGTCTTCCCTTCACATCAGTGGTACAACTTGCCTATTGCAGACCACTCACGTTACTCCGTTCCATGCCTGCACCTGGACAAGTCTTCCCTTCACATCAGTGATACAACTTGCCTATTGCAGACCACTTACGTTGCTCCGTTACATGCCTGCACCTGGACAAGTCTTCCCTTCACATCAGTGGTACAACTTGCCTATTGCAGACCACTCACGTTACTCCGTTCTATGCCTGCACCTGGACAAGTCTTCCCTTCAAATCAGTGGTACAACTTGCCTATTGCAGACCACTCACGTTACTCCGTTCTACGCCTGCACCTGGACAAGTCTTCCCTTCACATTAGTGGTACAACTTGCCAATTGCAGACCACTCACGCTATTCCGTTACACACCTGCGCTGGACAAGTCTTCACTACATATCCGTGGTGAAACTTACCAGCTGTAGACTATTCATGCTTCCTTGTGATATAGATACTACTCTGTATGGTACCTATTAGCTGGACTAAATTCTACAAGTGCCTCTGTATTGTAGCTGCAAGTCGCTGACTCTTCCACTATATTGTTGATTGGTCTTTGCCTAAAGTTATCCAGTTATCAAGATGGCCTGCTATACGCTACCTGCGTGCTAAGGCACTTGGACTCTTTCCTCATTTTATCCTGTTTATTAAACTGCTGTACCATCACAGTTCCACGGTGCCAAGACTCAGCATTTATACTATTGACATTCCTTTCCTCTATTCTACTGTATGGTTCCATTGATTCACCACAATCTCCAGAGGTCCGTACCTCTGGTAAGTGTAGCTACACCTGGTGAATTCTGGGTAAAACTCTTAGTGCCCGTGACAATTTTAAGTAAGTTAATCCTTTACTATGTATGTATTGTTAATAAATGTAAAGTTGTAAACTTTAATTGGGTGTCACTCAAAATCCTTATGTATAGAGACATTCCAAAATGCACATAAAATACTATTAGATTCACCTATATTCACTATTTTTACAAAAAGAAGTAACATTTTAGTTGATCTGGCAACTCTGGCAATTTTGCCCTGAAAACCAAACCACGAAACGCGTGTCGGCACAAGTCGTGGTTGAGTGAATGTCTTTGCAGTAATGGTTATTAAGCTAGTTAGTAATACATGTCCTTATTGTTAAAAGGAATTAGCTGATCTGTGTCTTGTGAGGAACAGATCAGCTGATTCCTATTAACAATAAAGACACAATCCCACTAATGTAGCAAATTTCCCTATGGCCGAGTTCAACATCCTGGCTTAATACCAGTTTGAAGGTTGTGTGATTGGTATATGAGATTGACGTGTACCCTCTATCACCACACAGCTGATTCCTCCAGATACTGTTGCATGCTACATAATAATCAACTACAATAGGAGCTTATATATAATATATTATAAAGGATACATTTAGACAGAGACTATAATTTGACAATTCTAGTAACACAGGTAATTGATACATCACCTGGGTAATAATGGGAAACCCTGAAATAGGGCAATTAAAGAAACTATGATTTTAACCTCACTTATGGGTTTATATGTAAACTCATCATCATCATCTATTTATATAGCGCCACTAATTCCGCAGCGCTGTACAGAGAACTCACTTACATCAGTCCCTGCCCCATTGAAGCTTACAATCTAAATCCCTTCACATACACACACACAGACTGAGAGAGACTGAGGTCAATTTAATTGCAGCCAATTAACTTACCAGTATGTTTTTGGAGTGTGGGAGGAAACCGGAGCACCCGGAGGGAACCCACACAAACACGAGGAGAACGTACAAACTCCACACAGATAAGGCCATGGTTGGGAATTGACTCATGACCCCAGTGCTGTGAGGCAGAAGTGCTAACCACTAAGCCACCGTGCTGTCCAAAAACTCATGAAATCATATGGATAATACCAAATTGAAACTACATATTAAAAATATTTATAGGTTAGTTTTTAAGTAAAAGATACAACTATGATATTGTATCTTTTTCATAAATAACCTAACATTTGTTAACATTATGCCTAATACCTGTAATATACAAGTGGCTTGGAACAAATTTAGATACTTGTTTCACCACTACACCAAAGGCATTGCTGAGCAATTGGGTGAGATCCAGTGTGGACTAAAAAGCCATAGGTTATTGCAATCTTTATAACAAAGGGCAACCCCCTTAAATTATTAGAGGCTGAACAAGGGTGAAGTAATACAATCAGTGTTAGTGTAAGTCGAACAATCACAATCACAAACACTCGAAAGTAAACAGGGTCACAATAAGATTATCTACCAAGTATAAACCTGATATACTACACATGGCTCAGAATCTAAGGATTTAGAGATACCGGGCCTGATTCATTAAGGATCTTAACTTGAGAAACTTCTTATTTCAGTCTCCTGGACAAAACCATGTTACAATGCAAGGGGTGCAAATTAGTATTCTGTTTTGCACACAAGTTAAATACTGACTGTTTTTTCATGTAACACACAAATATCATCTTTAAATGTCAGTGTACAAATAAGCTATCAAGTATTTGTGTGTTACATGAAAAAACAGTCAGTATTTAACATATGTGCAAAACAGAACACTCATTTGCACTCCTTGCAATGTAACATGGTTTTGTCCAGGAGACTGAAATAAGAATCCTCTTCATTTAAGATCCTTAATGAATCAGGCCCACCATTATTAACATAAAATCACATAATATGGAATAATATAACACCTTGAAAATATAACAACACGATCCTCATAAATATTATGATGATACTTGGTAAATATTGCTACAGATAAAATTAATTATAACTACGGAAAGTCTATGTATCACACATGCCACAGAAATTTTGAATCACTCTTTGAATTTTCTCTAATCACGTACTACCTTACATTATTTTATTTTATATTTCGCTGGTAAATTTTCAAATAAAAGATTAACAATGGAACCAATGTATTTTTGTAGATTTTAATACATTGATAATAAAAGTAACACTTTAAGAAAACTCTCTCAGCATCTCAGCTAAATTACTTTCTGCTTTATATTTATATAAGTTATAAAAATGGCACCTCCCTGCTGTATAATATGTAATATATTTAGATCAAGCATTTAAGCAATAAGGGAAGAAGAGAGTTGAATCAATAGCTAATAGAACTGATACGGTTGTCAACGTTTCTTTTTCTAACTAAGCATTAGTTAGCCGCTCCTGGCTCACAAACTTACGTTAAAAATAATTCAGCCTCCTCACGGTAATAAGATTGGGACACAGCCTCTACCAGCATGGCACAGGGTTATCCTTTCGAGAATCAAACTGGGAAAAAAAACAACAAAATAATGTCTTTTGGCACAAACACAGATATGGGCGGCTTTGATTTGCATGCAAGGGCTTCTTTTTAGTCCTTGTTTAGCCCTGAAACTGATCCTGCTCTAAAGCTACATCCAGGAAGACTTTTTTTGAGACATATTTGAAGCAATATGAAGTTTCAGATACACCCCTAAAATGCTCCATTCACTTGTATGGTAATCTTTTTATTTATTTATTTTTAAAAAACATGCATACTCTCCGCTGAGAACTTCTCTTTAGAGGCGCCAGGTACAAAAGACATTTGTCCCTTTTTTTCGAGACTCCTGATAACAATGAGGGGGAATAAAATAACAAGACGCCTATGGTGTTTTTAAGAGAGAAAATAAAACTCCGGATGTCGCCTTGATAATAATCTATCATAACTGGGAACAAACATATCAATCATCATTTGTTGTAAATCACTGCAGTTAGCACATGCAGCACAGCAGACTGTGGAATGATGACTCAGCATCGCGTTCTTCTGTACTTCTACGGTCTACTTTACAAGTAAGGCTTATGGCTCCTCGATTATCTAGTACATGTGTCATTTGATTGGAAGAATTCTACTACCTGACACTAAATAGAAAGGTATAAAATAGTTACTTTCATGTTCTTCAAGTTATTGAAGTGTTTAATCTTAATCTAAAATAAAGCAAAAAAAGAGGATCTGAAAATGAAGAGTAAGAATTTTATGGGCAACACGGTGGCAAAGTGGTTAGCACTTCTGCCTTACAGCGCTGGGGTCATGAGTTCAATTCCTGACCATGGCCTTATCTGTGTGGAGTTTGTATGTTCTCCCCGTGTTTGTGTGGGTTTCCTCCCACACTCCAAAAACATACTGGTAGGTTAATTGGCTGCTATCAAAATTGACCCTAGTCTGTATGTGTGTATGTATGTTAGGGAATTTAGACTGTAAGATCCAATGGGGCAGGGACTGAAGTGAATGAGTTCTCTGTACAGCGCTGTGGAATCAGTGGCGCTATATAAAATAAATGATGATGATCATAAGAATGATTCATGGTAAAAAAGAACAAGCTGTAATAGCTTTGCATAATTTGTATGTTTGATGTGACAATCTTCATGGAGACTGATATCACTCTCAGTCTATGGCTTCCGTCTTGCCTCCATTTCCCTCCTCACCTCACATTACTATCCCGTGTCATAGGCCGCCCTGTCCCCAGCTGGTGCACGCTTAGTGGGGTTTTAGTTGACTGGAAACAAATCTCCGTTCTGCAAATGGGGTGATGGACTGATTGACAGGCTTGTCTCTTCCTCAGGACCAGTCTCTGTGTCGCATGCGGCCCATTTCTCCCCTCCCTTCCCCTATGCGTGTGCCCGCCTTCTGCTGCCAGTGGCATGACACATGTGGAGCACGCACCACCTATCACGGGCTCCATCTCACGTATGTCTGAAGCCAGAAAGTAAAAAAAAAGAATTATTTATTATTTCTGAGTGATATTAAGTTAATGTTGGGTCTGGTTGCGAGGAGATAGGTCTATTTATTAAAAGTAAATGCCATGAATTTAATATTAGGGCAGGTTGTAGGTAGGGAGGCCTAATTATTAAATATGGGTGCTAATGATTTAACATTGAGGCTGACTTGGGGGGAGGAGGGCTAAAGTGCTCACTCATTGCTAGTATTTCCATTTTTGATATAGCTATTGTTTTTTTTACAAACAGGACCCCAGCATTCAAGGATCCAGACAAGCAGCAGCTGAGCTTAAGGCATGAGTAGCAGCAGATAGTGAAAGCTGCAAGAACACTCAGGAGAGAGCAGAGCAGTCTGCCAGCTGTTCTCATTCTGGTGGGGAAGTCACGATTTTGGGTGATTGTCTTGCTCAGTCAGAACTTTGTCATGACATCAGGGACAGTCAGGACGTATGTTCTGCTTTACAATGCCATGATTGTGATGACGGAGCTATGTGCACCTAACAGTAGTGCATGCAGCATTGCCTGTGTATTTAAAGTGGGTAAGAAGGTGTTGGAGAGAGGCCTAACATTGGCTAAAATTAAAGCTAAGCCCATTACATGATGATTATGCCCACTTTGGCGGATGGACATCTCCCTCTAGAAATTCTGCCCCTGTTCAGTGCAATTGGATGGGTTACTGAACCCCCTACCACTTCGTACCTTGCTTCTGCTGGCTGTTACTCCTTCGTGCCAGTGATAGGCTAAGAGTCTGGTGCTGGGCTGTGACATCACAGCCCACTGCCCCACTTCCAGCCACTGTGTCCGCCTTTGCAGGATTGTGACCCCTTGCTCACACCTCAACGGCCAATGCATTGTTCCGTTATTTCAAATGGTTTGCACACTAATTTTGTTCCTGCCTGACATTTCTATTTCTGTTGATAACATGGCCATAAATCCCACCCCGCAAGCTCGCTGCCTAGGTGTAATCCTTGACTCACAACTATCATTTATTTCCCATATCAACTCTATATCTAAATCATGTTACATACATCTAAAGAACATTTCCAGAATATGCACATATCTCACACAAGACACTGCAAAAACCTTAATTCATGCACTCATTATATCCCGCATCGACTATTGTATTTCCCTCCTTACTGGTCTTCCCAAAGTCAGACTTGAACCCATACAATCTATTTTGCACACAGCTGCTAGATTGATTTTCCTTGCAAACCGTTCTTTTTCTGCTGAGCCACTCTGTCAGTCTCTACATTGGTTCCCTGTATTTCAATGAATCCAATATTCTTCTACTAACATACAAGGCCATCAACAAAATTGCACCGACCTCACTTGTCTCAAAATATCTCCCTACTCGACACCTCCGTTCTGAACAAGATATGCGTCTCTCTTCCACTCTCATCACATCCTCCCATTCTCAGTTACAGGACTTTTTTCGGGCTGCACCCACTTTGTGGAATTCCCTCCCTCGCACAGTAAGACTTTCCTCTAGTCTTCAAACCTTCAAGCGTTCTCTGAAAACTTACCTCTTCAGACAAGCTTATAATATTCCTCAACCATCATCTTAATCTTCCTAGATTACCCTATTACCACCCTCTACACAGACACACAAGACAACAACCCTCTGACCAACATTGCCACACACACAGCCCACTCAATACTTTTACCTTTGCATTCTAGCTGGTCCAGTGTGCAATATGATGTAGCACATGCCCTTGTGTATCAAACCATTGTCCCATAGATTGCGAGCAGGTCACTTTTACCTCTCTGTCTGTATTACCCAGTATTGTTTTATTAATGTTTGTTCCCCATTGTAAAGCGCTATGGAATTTGCTGGCGCTATATAAATAAATGTTGATGATGATGATGATGTCCCGTGTGAGTCCTCTGTGTGCTGGGCTTCAAAGTAAAAATGCCTGTTCAAAGCATTGCCTACCATTTGCCTTGGAGACAATATACTGCAAGTTGCCACAATAAATTATTTCATGTATACATGTTTCAAAGAGACATTTAAGTGGAAACCGCCAAACTGAAAGTGACAGAGAGCGAAAAACACTTGTGTAAAATAGATTTATACAACCTGCTGATTACCTGTAATGAGATCCCTCCGATTCCCTCTAAAAGTTTGTCTTATATAGACGGCAGCACTTTTTAAATGAGTTTTGTATATAAATAAATATATCCCATATTAAAATGTGCGTTGTGTCAGAGTAGGGGTTAATTGGACAGCGAGAGACGCACTGAGTACCCATTCCCTCTCTGACAGGGGAGAGAGAGAGAACACTGAGGAGTGGGAGAGGAAGTAGAACAAAGGAAAGAGAGATGAAAGAGGAGTGAACCAGACAGAGGAAGTGACTGTAAGGCTGGAAGGGGGAGTAAGACAAATCTAAAGGAAAGTAAAGTCTGAGAGAGTACAGAAGAGGATTAAAAAGGGGTTAATAAGTTCTAATAAAGAGGGAGAAGCAGTAAGAAGTGACAAGAGAAGTACAGGATTCAATTCAGATAAAAAAAATGGAGTAGCAGTGTGCGGGTTAGGAATATAGTACATAGGTGAATGAGAACATTGTATCAGCAAATGCTACTATAGGAGAGAGGGAACAATAGATCAGTTAGTCATATATTTAGATAGCTGTCATTAAGTTTCTCAGTAAAGCTGGGTACACACTACAGGGTTTTTGTCCAATAATCGGCTCAACCAGCCAACATACGAGCGCTCGATCGAAAGTTGGGTCAGTGTGTGTGGTGACACGATGGTCAAAAGTCTGCCCAAATGGACGATTGTCACCTCATTTGGTTGGTGACACCGTTCAATATTTTAGTTCCAATCTCCTTTCCGTTGTGTAGTTTGTATAAGCTTCCGACCAATCCACTACAATCCTCTGATACTTCCTCGACCTGGGGGGTGTGTATGTAAATTTGTGATGCCTGTACCAGTCCCACGTGGTGCGGTATCCGCACATCACAGACTTGTGTTTTGTATAGATGTGTATTGCACCTGTCTGGCTGCAGACCGTTACACTTGAGTAAAGCACATGTGTTATTAACCTTGGCATCTATGTTGGGAATCTATTCATATTTACCCTTTATATACTTATACCTTTATAAATCATTAAACTTATAAAGTCATATTAACCTTTATTAACTAATATTTGTAAAATACCCAGAATAAACCACACAGTGTTCATGCAACAGTTTTATTGCAGGAAAAAAAGTACAACATTTTTTATTGCAGAATATGACAAGTGAAAAAAATAGTATTACACTTTAAAGGGGCTACTAGTTTGTTGCAGAACAGTTCCAAACAGCATACACATTTCAACAAAATTTTTCTCAAGGTTTTTAATTTTATGTATGGTAATAAACTTCTATTTTATAGGAAAGAATGAAGAGACAGTGTTGCCTTCTCTTTTTATGTGGCTTTGGGTGTTAACTATAGAAAAAGCTCTGCTGCTTTATGCTACTGTCTTTGGTATATCGTTACATGCCCATGCCCCGCAATTCATGCTTCTGTAGAGGTGTCCCCAGGAGCCCTGGCGCCGGTGCCCGGGAAGAGGGTGAAGATCCCCACTGCAGCCGTGTCCTTTGAGGGACAGAAGATGGCTCTGGCTGCTGTGCCCATGAAGAGGGCGAAGAAAGAAAGGAGGAGAGTCTACTCACCGATCCAGCGTTCCAGCAGTGAGTATATCTTCTTCTTTGCAGGTCTGGGCAGTGGAGGAAGGATGAGCCAATCAAGGTTCGCCTTTCTCCGCTGGCCAATCAGTGGCCGGATCGGTGAGCCAATCGCGGCTCACCTCCGAACGTTTGAAAGATTGGTGCTGCAGTGAGCCAATCAGCGCTCGCGGCGGCGCATAGGGATGACGCCGCGCCGGCGAGCATATAAACCGCCGGCCGGCGCCATCTTGTCTGTAGTTTGTCAGTGGAGAGAAGAGAGGACGTCGTGGGACATCCGGAGCGCCGGATCCAGAACCCAGTGGCGGAAGTGGCAGGGTGCCCTTGTCAGGGCAAGGAGCGACCCTGCCACTAATAATCACCACCGGAGACGTCAGCGGGGAGCCCTTGTCAGGGCTAATAGCGCCCCCGCCCAGAAGAGGGCCTTGCCGGAGACGCCGGCGGGGAGCCCTTGTAAGGGCTGAGAGCGCCCGCGCCCAGAAAACTGTCGGGGACCCCGCGCCAAAGAGGAGAAGAGGCACCGTCGGCTGGAGGGTCTGGAAGACCCAAATAAGGAAGATTGCGGGGCAAGTTGAGTATCCTGCACAGAGCAGGTGAGTATACTCAACGTTAGGTTGGGCACAATTCCCGGGGCCACAGTCGGGCGCTAGGCCCATGGGCACAAGTTAGGGGCACAAGGCCCAGGGAGCTGGCCACAAGGCCTTAATAGTAGGTAGTGGGTGCAAAGCCCAAAGGTAGTTAGATAGGGGTTGATAGCCCATAGTGTATAAAGGGCACAAGGCCCTTGTAGGTAGTTAGTTGCCCAGAGGCCATATTCCCGTAGGTCCCTGGGGTTACGCTGGTTTCCAGAGGGGGTGATTGATTATCTCACTGGCAGTGCGGCACAGCTCAATTGAGTTCCAGGGGCGGCCCGTGGTTCTGGTTGAGTGTCCCAGTCCTAAGTTCTGTGCAGGTTCTCTGGCGGTTCCGGAGTGGGATACGTGTTCCGTCTGGGTGGGGGCAGTCGGGCGGTTCATCGCGGTGACGATCGCCTGTTCTGTGCGGCAGTCGACACTCCGGTAGGTGTGCTGTTCCAGTGAGCCTCTTTCGGGCCTTGTGCAGCCGGTCCTTAGGAATCAGTGGGTGAACCCATAGCAAGAAGACAGTCTTCTTGGTATGACCTGGGTGAGGGTTAGGAACAGCCCTCCGGAATAGACCGTGAACACCGGCTGGTGTTCCCCGTAGAGTACAGTGAGTAGGTCCCGTTAGTACACCACACCCAGTTAGTGTTATAGTTGTTTATTCTAGTTGCGTTGCCGGCCATTAGAGAGTTGTTAGGGTCGGGTCGCCTGTTGTAGTAAGTTTAGTGTTGTGGGTGTACATCTTAGCCTCACTGATAGAGCAGAGGGAGGCTGTGTGTTACTTGTCATCCGCAGGTGTCGGGAGGAGCAGGAAAGCAGGGACCAGAAGTGGGAGTGTCCCAGTGAGTATAACCCTGGATTCCCTCTTTCGGTTAGGCCCTCACCGAGAGGTGTGCGAGGTGCGTGAGGTGGGACTGTTCCTAGTCTCAAGTGCCTGTAGTTCCGTGCCTTGGCAAGAGCAAAGCGAGGTAGCGGCAAGCGAGCTTGACTAGAGTATCTTCGCTCATTGCCATGATCTCGGGCAGCACTTTCCTGGTAGGCACGGCCGTAATTCCTGTTTCTTCCGTAGAGGGAAGTGGTTGGAGATAACAGAAGGTCGATTGCTGGTCTGCTGGGATCGGACTGCGGCTGGGGTGTATCTGAAGCGGACAGGAGGTGACCATTGTTTCTAAGGTAAGTTCTTCTGTGTGCATCTGTCCTGTTCCCCGCAGGCACATTACATTTCAGTGTGTACGAAACTAAAATTATTGCTCACAACAACATGGCTGTAAAAAGTCACTAAAACAAGGCTAGTGTGTATGCAGTCCATGGACCGAACGATCGGACCATTGATCACATGTAAAATCGATCGACATAAAAAGTTGGTGGAAAATTCTGTAGTGTGTACCCAGCATTAGTAAAATATTGTTAATCATTTAGTCAACGAAGTGGTAGAGAGTTTCAAGTTAGTTATTATATGTACATATTGGTAGTCAGTAAGGTGATAGTAATTAGTATGTAAATAAATGTTCTTATTATTAGCATTGTCAAAAACATTATTGGCCTGATTCATCAATGAACGCAAAGTGAACATAATTTGCATTTTTTTTCAATTCGTCCAGATTTGAGGAAACATTTCCAGTTGCATAAGTGTGGTCTCTGTAATATGGAGCTGATCCTCAGCTTCACCTGAGTACTGATCCCAGGTTTGTCGTGCAGGATACTTCTTTGGTGTCTCCATCACCTCACAAGCAATATAATGAGGAAGCGACAGCACTCACTCCAAGAAAGTCATTAGAAACATCCTGTTTCATTAGTGTTGCTAGCAAAAATGTATCAAGATTAATAATGGCTTAGCCGGCCAGCTGGAGGCTGAACTTCATGGATCATGAGGAAGTGACTTGAAGACACCAAACTGGCTTGGCCTCCAGCTGGTCTGCTATCCCCTTGCTGAAACCCAAATTTACCGCTCTCCCCGTCTCTCTCCTTTTCTTTTGTGTGTCTCTCTGCCAGTCGGTTGTCCCAATGATACCTAAACCCCAACATGTCAAAAACTGAGTTCATCATCTTCTCTCCTCCCAGAGTCACTATCTCTTCTGTAGTCTCCCTTAACATTGGCAACATTGTCCTCTCCTCAGTCACACATGCCCACTGCCTTGGGGTCACCCTCAGCTTTACTCAACACATCCAGCCCTTCGCTCTGTCATGGCATCTTCTTCTCTTTGAAACATTTCTAGAATATGCTCTTTTCTCACTCAGGATGTTATCACAACCCTTTAATGTATGATGAACTCTGTGAAGGCCAGAGGATGACAGAACAGTGTCTTACAATCAATATGTTCTGTGCCACAGTTGACGCAGCAATAATGCAATTTAAAAGAGGTTTGAAAGGCTTCCTGAAATTGTGAATACTTCTGAAGTCATGCCCCTTCTGTGTTAATGTCAGCAGCTGATAAAGGAAGTGTACTCTGCTGGAGAAAATCTGTACAGTCAATATGAATCAGATCCATTCCAGCCCTCTACGTTCATCTATTGTTATTTAAATCTTGTTTGAGACTTGAAATTGTAAAGAAGTTAAAAAAAACTTCTCTTCATTGAAAAGCCTGAATTCCCTCAACGTTTCCAGACATATGTACCACATCTTCACTTCTGCTGACAATTCCAGAGACTGTTCCGACTCATAATTGGAAATGATAAAGACCTACCTTCGGACCATTACAACACTACAATGACTCTGTGGCCTGACTTTCACATCTATTAAAGATTCTCAAGTTGTTCCTTAATAAATGTGTTTGCTGATGGAAAAGCTTTTCAAAAGAACATCTGAACTTTCTGACATATACTACATGGCTAAATGTATGTGAACATGTTTTCTAATTAGTGTGTTTGGCCATTTCAGCCACACCCATTGCTAACAGGTCCCGAAAATCCAGCATACAGCATGTAATCTCCATAGTCAAACATTAGCAGTAGAATGGGTCATATTGAAAGCTCAATGACTTTAAATTTGTCACTGTCGTAGGATGCCACCTTTCCAACATATCCATTTGCTAAATTTCTGACCTGCCCTCATCAACTGTAAGAGCTGTTATGGTAAAATAGAAATATCTATGAGCAACAACAGCTCAGCCACGAAGTAATATGTTATACAAGCTCACAGAACGTGACCGCCGAGTGCTAAAGTGCATAAAAATAATTTCTTCTTGGTTGTAACACTCACTGCCAAGTTCCAAACTACCTTTGTAAGCAACTTAAGCGCACAAACCGTTCATGGATTTGGTTTCCGTTGTGGAGCAGCCGTACACAAGCTTCAGATCATCGTGAGCAATGCCAAATGTCAATGGAGGGGTGTAAAGCACATCGATACTGGGATCTGAAACAGTGGAAAAGCGCTCTATGGAGTGACAAATCACACTTTGCCATCTGGCAGTCTGACAGATGAAGCTGTAATTTTTCGTATGCCAGGAGAATGCTTGCTAACCGAATGCGTACTTTCAACTGTAAAGTTTGGAGGAGAAGAAATAATGGTCTGGGGCTGTTTTCATGCTTTGACTTGGGCCACAGTTCCAGTGAAAGTAAATCTTAATGATACAGCATAAAGAGACATGCTTGACAATTGTGTTCTTCCAACGTTGATCAAAAATGGTTTCCCTAGTTTGGTATGGAAGATCTTGACTGTCCTGCACAGAGCCCTGACCTCAACCCCATCGTACACCTTTGGGATGCATTGGAATGCGGACTACGAGACAGGCCTTAGTGCCCCACTTCACTAATGTTCTCATGGCTGATGGATGTGAATACCCCTAGACATGTTCCCTCTTACCTCGGCAGGCAGCAGGTGGAGATTAATAAGATGTTTCTCAATAGACATTGTTGATGTCATGACTTCAAGTCCAATGTTAATTGCCTTATGATGAATTTAACCCTAGTGTGTGTATGTGTATTTGTGGTAGGAAATATAGATTGTAAGCTCCACTGGGGCAGGGACTGATGTGAATAATTAACTATTCTCTGTAAAGTGCTATGTAATATATAGGCGTTATATAAATAACTATTAATAAATAAATGGACGTTGCTCTTATTTTTTTCCAGTCCCCTCGCTCATCCAAGTTTACACTTGACCTCTTTCTCTGTCATTTCTTCTCTCAAATCTTCTTCCTAAGTATTTCTTGTTTAGTGTTAGTAATTCACATAATGAGCCTATGAAATTGAAATGCTGTCCCTCTTCTTGCTCATGTTGAGAACCTTAAAAAGCTGTTATTGTTCATTTTTTTTAAAAATATAGCTTTAGCTGTTAGCAGTTTTCATATGAACGTCTGCAAAGATAATGTGTATTTTCCAGTACTTTTGAGAAACAAAATGTAAACCTAATTCATCAGAATAATTTAGTCAATTTTTAAAAATGGTCCCATTAACTTGCAGATAATGTTCAACTGGAAGGACTGTCTTTACCCTGCATCAAGTCATTTAAATACTTTCTCTGGTTTAAGTGCAATTTTGATTAGTAAATGTGATTCTATAAACAATAATTTGTGCACTATTGAATTAGTTGGGCTTTAAGTGACCTAAATGTCAACTCAAGTACAGACTGTAAATTTCAGAAATTCGAAACAACAAACTGCTTGACCCGAACTGTCCTCTGAAGCCACCAAAAGTAGACTAAGCAGCCTGATCTGATGCTGCTACCAGCAAATCCAAGGACACCAGTCTAGGTGCTATAAATTGACATATAAATAGATGATGATGATTATATGCCTCCTTGACGCAGTGAAGGTGAGCACACATGACCTGATGAAGAACACCTTAGCCTAGACACCGTCTTGGTCAATGAACTTGGCCCCTGCACCATCTAGACCTAACCACCATCCAGCCTTCTACACTACCTCGACCTAACACCATCTAGGCTGATGTACCTTCTTGCTCCGTCTTGGTCTCTGCACTGTCTGGTCCTGTTGAACTCTGTACCATCTAGGCCTCTGCATTATCACGGCCCCATCATAGCCTTTGTACCGTCCCGGCCTCAGCATCATCAATGTGGACCCTTCTAAGCCTATTTCCCATTCGGCCCTATTGTCTCATGGTTCTACTATCCCATGTCTTATGTCTGTCAACTCTCTGTCTTCCTTACCTGTCCTTGTCATGCCTTATACTGAGTTCTTTCTTTATGCCGTCTGATTTTTCATGCTAATTGCATACATAAATGTATTTTTCTGTTTAACTGTACCCACAGTTGTTCTTACCCTTTTCCTGTATGTCTTATCCGTATGATTAGGCCAGGCACTACGGAATCCATGGCACCATATAAATTAGCGATCATGATGAAAGCTACAAAAATGGTCATTTTGAAATCACGTCTTCATGTTGACTATTGTTCTACATGACTACTATATTTTCCTTTCTGGATTTAATTATAGAAATGAGCAAAACAAATAGCAAACTTTGGACTTTGGTAGTTTTTGGTGAGGTCTGATGTCAACTTACAAATAGAATCACAGTGTTGCATGCAGTTATTTTTGGTTACTGCTGTTTATTGTCTATTCAGGGTTGGAAACCTGGTTCATGGGCAGTGATTGTACAGATCAGCCACAGGGTTCTTGTTTTCACTCTTGTGCAACGTTGCTGAGTCCTTTGTGGAAACTGATTATGTCATTGATTACAGGTGTGTCCTTCCTGTGATCAAACACCAAAGTCAGATGTCTGTATAAAGCCCTTACTACCTCTCAGGCATTGCCCGAAGAAATGGTTAAGCTTCCAAGTGAAAGTGCTTTATCATGATTGCTTTTAGTCCCTGGATTCTGCTCTCAGCTTCGCTTGATGACTTCATTTGATATCTGCCAGAAATTACCTTGACCTCTCCTTGTCCATTCTTCTCTACTGCCTGTTCTTGACTTTGGGCTTGTCATTTAATTTTGGCTTTGTCTTGTGATATTCTACTTCACTTGTTTGTTTGTCAGCAGCCTCCTGGTAAAACCCCTTTGTGGGCCATGACCTGTGTCCTTTCTCCAATGGAGTCCAAGTACCCTTCGTGGAATTCTGGTCAAAAAAACTGGATCATTAGAGTCCATTTTGCCAGTGAGGTAGTGCTAATTTCCAGAAGAACATAGGATCCACTTCCCTGTGCAGATACTTACATGCAGTAAGTTTGATTAGAGGGCTAAAGTTGACTTGATAATAATTGTTTAATTTGCTTATATTTTTTTTTTTACTTTTGTTGTTCAAAAGCACAAATGAAATGACAAATTTAAATAGAAATATGAGCTATCTTGTGTTTAGATTTTCGTATGCAAAACCATCCTTGTGTTTTGTTGTTGGTTTACTATTTTTAGATCTCACCCAAAAAAATGTATGTTTTAAATGACTATGAAAAACACTAAATAGAAAAAAAGCCTCTTATCATGTAATCTGTAGATGTTTTTGTTTCTACAATATTCATCTCAAAATTAGCAAAATTGGGCCAAGGCTGCAGCGAAATGTTACCTACAGGTTACCTACACCTAATATTAAATGGATTTGTATGAGGCCGACGGAAAACATCCTGGAGAGGGTTGTTAATATTTCTTCCACTTCATGGTCACAGAAAAGGCTCAGATGTAAAAAATAAAGGACTTTTCCTTCCCTAATCTCTTTCTGCAAAACACCATCTAGTTCTTGACAACCTTACGGCTTTACCAAATGGGAAAGGATCTGTGAAATATTTGAGTGCAGGAATTCCAAATGAAATTATTGGGATCTTGGCAGATCACATGAGAGATGATATATTCATGACGTCAACAATTCTCCACTTATCTCTATAATTTCAGACACCACTCAAGGACTGATTAACTATGTGGGTGTGCTATGTGTCCATGTTGGAGGTGAAAATGTAAATCCCCAAAGTCTGCTGATTAATGAATTTTCCCTTGATTATTAATATTATTATTATTAATCTTTATTTATAGGGCGCCACAAAATTTTTGCTTTGCTGTACTGAAAACAGACAGTGGACCATACAGGGTAACACATTACAGAGTAGTGAATAAAAATACCAGTACTTAAATAGCTCCAAACATAGCTAGGACAGTGGAGTTGGAGGAGAAGAATAGATACACAGACAGAAGGGAAGCGGGCCCTGCTCGTAAGAGTTTACATCCTAAAGAGAGGGTAAGCAGACAGGAGGCACAAAGGGGAGTGAGAGGGGATAATCGCAAGAGGAGCGAGTAGCAGGACGGGATGAGATGTGAGGAGATCCGGCATGGAGAGAAAGTTAGGTGGATGGCTGGTAGGCCTTGAGGAACAGATGAGTTTTAAGTGCCCGTTTAAAGGTGCACTAATTAGGGGACAGTCGGATGGAGCGTGGGAGGTCAGTCCAGTGGAGGGGGGACAGCCCGGGAGAAATCTTGGATTCTGGAGTGGGATGAGGTGATTAGACTGAAGGAAAGGCAACAGTCATTGGTTGATCACAGGGAACGGGATGGAATGTGAATGGAGAGGAGGTTGGCGATGTATGGTGTAGTAGAGTCAGAGAGTCCTTGTAGTTGAGGGTAAGCAATTTGAAAATGTAGGGGAAGGGGAACCAGTGTAGGGCAGTGCAGAGAGGGGAGGCAGAAGAGGAACAGCAAGAAAGGAAGATAAGTCTCAAACCCACATTGAGGGGGCGGGGGGGCGATGCGAGAGGGGGGGCGAAAGAGGGGGAGGCCGGTGAGTAGAAGGTTGCAGCAATCAAGATGGGAAATAATGAGAGCATGGATGATGGTTTTCATGGTATCCTGAGAAAGGTAGGGATTTCACTGTGATCAAAAAAGTGTATAACTGTAGATACATAACAGCACCACCAACTTCAATAGACAAAAAAACAGGACTTCCGGATTAATAAAATCATACACCTTTAGTAAAGTCCTTGTACAGTCATAAAAATATCAGGAACAGTGACACAATAAAAGAGCCAAATGCCGGGGGAGCAAATCAATTTTGGGTCCCATGATGATCATCGAACCAGAAAATAGAATGGAATCTCCCCCAAAGAGTGATGTTTGTTGGAAGTAGGAGGGACAAGGGCCTGATTCATTAAGGAATGTCAATGCTGATACGTGCCATATTTTGCATAAAATTGCACTCCACATGCTCAGAAAAGGACTATATGCCACTATACTACAGTGATCGCAAGTCCATCCAATCTTCATCAATCCTCAAGCACAAAGGACATATTCAACAGCCTGTCATTTCATGGCCAGAACGGGGGAGAGAAGGGGCGTATCAATGTACAGTAATGACAAGGTTCAGTTCACGCATATCCATTCCATTCATCTCTAAGGTACGTGTTTTTCAGTCATATCACTAGGCCAGGTGTAAGTGCTGACTGATAATAATGACTGACACCTATGCATGTAGAACATTGGTTTACAATTAGGAGCAGCTGTAAAAGTCATTTTATACATTGAGAACATCACGATAAATGCATTTGGTTAAAAAAAAATATAATATTTTTTATTTTTCACTGTCTTTTTCCTACTGATTATTTTATTAATAGGTGACAATCACTGAATACTTTTTTTTCTGTGAGTTCTGCTAGGACTTTATATTGCACATATGTATTGTTCGTATCCTGCTGTGTGTTGTGTCTGTCTAGATACAGCAAGTGCCGTGTAAGCAGAGTGTACCTAGACCTGTAATCAACAAGAGATGTTTCTTCAGCTTGCAGTTGAATACGTAAACCCGAATTATGTGAGATTTTTTTAAAAACGCAAATTACGTTCATTTTGCGCGTCTTGATGAATCAGGCCCAATATGTTTTGTGTCTGGCACCGGACCGGGCCATATATGGAGGAGTGTTGGACTGTGATGTGTCTGCAATTTCTTTGCTTGTTGACCAAAGATCAAAAAATGTGGAAGCTGCAGAATCACACTGGACACCAAGGGACCATCTGTATGGGTGTAATACCTATTAACGGTACTGACTACCCCGACAGAGAAGACAACGACATGAGGAGTCTGATTACACAGTACACCGACCTGCTAAAAAAAGTACTTACCGGAATGCAGATTACTTCCTATCATGACTCGCTCTCGTGCCGACTGGAGAAAATGATGTCATCACCAACCGCGACTTGGCTTAAAGCGGCGATGGACGGACCAGTCTGTCGTTTATGTCATGTAAGTAGTATTTCAGGGGCTAGGGGTGTTAGGGTTAAGAGTTAGGGTTAACCCTAATCCTAATCCTAACCCTAACCCTAACCTTAACCCCTAAAATAATCCTTGCATGACAAGGACGGTGGCTAAGGAGTTAGCACTTCTGCCTTAGAGCACTGGGGTCATGAGTTCAATTCCCAACCATGGCCTTATCTGTGTGGAGTTTGTATGTTCTCCCCGTGTTTGAGTGGGTTTCCTCCGGGTGCTCCGGTTTCCTCCCACACTCCAAAAACATACTAGTAGGTTAATTGGCTGTTATCAAAGTTGACCCTAGTCTGTGTCTCTGTCTGTCTCGGTCTGTCTGTATTTCTGTGTGTATGTTAGGGAATTAGACTGTAAGATCCAATGGGGCAGGGACTGATGTGAATGAGTTCTCTGTACAGCGCTGTGGAATCAGTGGAGCTATATAAATAAATGGTGATGATGATGATGATAAATGACAGGCGGATCCGTCCATCGCCGCTTTAAGCCAAGTCGCGGTTGGTGATGACGTCATTTTCTCCAGTCGGCAAGAGAGCGAGTAGTGCTAGGAAGTAATCTGCATTCCGGTAAGTAGTTTTTTTTGCAGGTCGGTGTACTATTCAATCGGCTCCCTCATGTCGTTGTCTTCTCTGTCGGGGTAGTCAGTACCGTGAAACTGACTACCACCGATCTGTATTGTGCGGGAGGGAATTCATCAGCTAAAGAATGCAAATAGATACTGTTTAGGAAAATATATTAGTGACTTCCACTATACAACCTGGATCCAATATATAATGATGCAATATCAGCTGGATCCGAAGTTGAAAGTGAAAGTATATACAACTTCTGTAATGTAAGCATTAGATAATCTCATTAGCTCCATTAGACTCAAACCTGACACTGAAGAAGTTGTGTCCAATGAGATGGTAATCGGGATTCAACTCTACAATACTCATCTGTTGCCAATACATGGATATAATGAAGACCCTTTCACAATTTTTATTGCTTAATAACAATAGAATAAGATGCAACAGTCAAAGGCTTTAGAACATAATTGGGAAAGTTTCAGTTTGTATTTTTATTACTTTTCTTCTAGGCAAGAATTTGGAGTCAATAAACTGTGTTTTAAAGCAGTTCTGCCAAGGAAGATCTGACCTCAGCTGTAAAACTCCTTAAAGAAGCACCTGCAATTTTTGGATAATTCCAGAGACAGTTTTCAAGGTTAGTTGAAAAGAGCAGAAAATAAGGCTAAATCTGGGGTATAAACGAAACATATGAAGAGAATACCAATAGTAAAAAGAATAGATGATGAAATATATGAAGACCACAGGCTGACTTCTTCAGAACAGCAATCTAAGATTCACGTATTTCTATTCAGGAGGCAAAACTGCAATAAGGGAATTAAAATGTGTCAACAGGGCTTCATGAAATTGTGAATACTTTTGAAGCCATTCTGTGTTACTGTCAGCAACAGACGAGGACCTGTACACTTTTGGAAACAACTGTGCTGTAATCAATATAAATAATATCTATCTTCAATTCTCTCAGCTCAACTACTATCATTTGTACGATATTGTTTCAAACTTGAAAGGTGCAAAGAAATTATCAGCAAAAGAAATCGCAAAACTTCTGTTCATTGAAAACCTGCACTTTCTTCAAGACGTGTTCACCACCTATCTACTGCTGACAAGTTCAGAGAATGTTGCTGAACGTATGATCTCAAAATGATATATGATAACAACTACCTTTGGCCTGACTGTATTATCTGTTGAAAGTTCCCAAGTTGTTCCTTAAACTTAGATGTGTTTATCATTGAAAATGCTCATAAAGGATATCTGAACTCTATGACATATGTTATTTTGATGGACAGACTATATTCCTATAGTTAATATACAGAATTTCCTATATTTTCCTTTATCTATTTCATAATTTTTTGCAGATTTATATTATAAATAAAAATTATTTGTTCATTCACAAAATTAAAATGTAAAATTTATTTTTTAATTTTTGTTGTTGTTGAGTGGGGAGGCCAAAGCATTACTCTTGCACACAGGCCCACTGCGTCGGACAGATGTTTGACATAATTTATCTCTGTGTTCAAGCTATGAGCAAATATAATGGGCTGTATCTACTCTCTGTTATATTGTCTGTCCTTTGGGTCTGGTACCATTCCAAATGATGTCATAACTTGCATGCAATTACATTATCATCTATTTATATAGCGCCACTAATTCTGCAGCACTGCACAGAGAACTCACTCACATCAGTCCCTGCCCCATTGGGGCTTACAGTCTATGTTCCCTAACATACATACACACACAGACAGAAAGAGACTAGGGTCAGTTTGATAGCAGCCAATTAACCTACCAGTATGTTTTTTAGAGTGTGAGAGGAGACCGGAGCACCCGGAGGAAACTCACACAAACACGTGGGTTCCACACTCCCACAGATAAGGCCATGATCGGGAATCAAACTCATGAACCCAGTGCTGTGACGCAGAAGTGCTAACCACTAAGCCACCATTCTGCCCATAAGTACCTGTGCTGCTAAGTTACATCACAACTCAATAAGATTAACAGGAGGGATCTGGGAGGAAATAAAGAGATTGTGAGGGTGCGAATGGCATTTCTATTTAATGGTGACTTCAAAGCATCATAACAGAATCTACTTAAACTCCTATAATAAATGTGAAAAATCCAAACTCAAGCTTTTCTTTTTGTGTTCTACGAGCCTTTGATAGTTGTCATTGGTACTTCTACAGTCATGGGCAAAAGTTTTGAGAATGACACAAATATTATTTTTCACAAAGTCTGCTCCCTCAGTTTTTATGATGGCGATTTGCATATACTCCAGAATGTCATGAAGAGTGATCAGATGAATTACAATTAATTTCAAAGTCCCTTTTTACCATGACAATGAACTTTATCCCAAAAGCAACATTTCCACTGTATTTCAGCCCTGCCACAAAAGGACCAGCTGACATAAGGTCAGTGATTCTCGATAACACAGGTGAGAGTGTTGACGAGGATAAGCCTGGAGATCACTCTGTCATGCTGATTGCGTTAGAATAACAGAATGGAAGCTTTAAAAGGAGGGTGATGCTTGAAATCATTGTTCATCCTCTGTTAACCATGGTTACCTCCAAGGAAACACATGCAGTCATCATTGCTTTGCACAAAAAGGGCTTAACAGGCAAGGATATTGCTGCTAGTAAGATTACACCTAAATCAACCATTTATTGGATCATTAAGAACTTCAAGAAGAGAGGTTCAATAGTTATGAAGAACTCTTCAGGGTGCCCAAGAACGTCTAGCAAGTGCCAGGTTCATTTCCTAAAATTGATTCAACAGCGGGATTGGGGCACCACCAGTGCAGATCTTGCTCAGGAATGGAAGCAGGCAGGTGGCTAAGTGGCTCAGGGATCAAAACATTGAAATTTTGGGTCCATGGCCAGGAAACTTCCCAGACCTTAATTCCATCGAGAACTTGTGGTCAATCCTCAAGAGGTCGGTGGACTAACAAAAACCCACAAATTCTGACAAACTCCAAGCATTGATTAGTAAAGAATGGGCGGCCATCAGTCAGTATGTGGCCCAGAAGTTGATTGACAGCTGCCAGGGCGAATTGCAGAGGTCTTCAAAAAGAAGGGTCAACACCGTAAAAGTTGACTCTTTGCATAAACTTAATGTAATTGTCAACAAAGGCCTTTGACACTCATGAAATGTTTGTAATCTTACTTCAGTATAACATGGCAACATCTGACAAAAGGTCTAAAAACACTGAAGCAGCAAACTTTGTGAAAACCAATACTTGTGTCATTCTCAAAACTTATGGCCCTGACTGTATGTTGTTGTTATTATTAAGCAATAACATTTGTGAAAGACTCTTAATTATATCCATTAGTCGGTAACAGATGGTTATTATAGTCATATCGTGATGATCGTCTAGTTGAACACTATCTCCATTTATCTCCTAAATTATTACATTAGACAAAAACAAAGGCAAACAAATATAGGGGTAAAGTCACTTTAATGATATCACAATACAACACGAGATAGCGGCTTTATAACTCTTATGTCAGACAGGAATCCTCGGAAATGGAAGTAAGACAATTCTCACTAGACGGAGCTCTGATGCTTTTCCAATCTTATCTAGGTCTATCATTGACGTCTTTCTCTGTAATTTCTTCTATAAATTCTTCTTTCTAAGTATTTCTTGTTTAGTGTTAGTAATTCACATAATGAGCCTGAGGAAATAGTAAAGTTGTCCCTTCTGTTGCTCATGTTAAGAAACTTTAAAAGCTGTTAATGTCCTTTTATTTTAACCTTTGGCTGTTTCCAGTGTTTTCATACAAACATCTGCAAAGAAAAATATTCCCGATGTCTATTTTCCAGCATCTTTGACAAAAACAATATAATATTAAATCATTTATTTTGTCATTTATCACAATGATTTGGTAAAATTTAAAAAAAATGCTCTCGTTAACCTGTGCTGCAAATAATGTCCAACTGATGCGACTGACAATATACAATTTCGAGTTAGTTAAATACAACTTTCTCTTGTTTAAGCTGACGTACAGTGCAATTTTTATTGGTAAGCACTTTTGTACATCATTTGGCATTGGTGAATTTGGCAGTTTTTGGTGAGGTCTGGTATGAATTACACATAGAATCTCAATGTTGCATGTGGGTCACTCCACATCAAATAAACAGAGGGTTCTTCATTTCAGATTGTAATGAAATTTGGTATAATAAAAGCTGCCATGAGTGAAAAGAACCCTCCCCTCTTCCCCCCATAAAAAGAGCTTAAAAATGAGACCTTTTCTAACTTTCTAGCTCAATCAGGAGAGCTACAAATGCATTTTAAAAATGTTAAAAAAATATTTTTTAATAAAAAATTGTAGGTTTCATCATCATCATCATCATCATCATCATCATCATCATCATCATCATCACCATTTATTTATATAGCGCCACTGATTCCGCAGCGCTGTACAGAGAACTCACTCACATCAGTCCCTGCCCCATTGGAGCTTACAGTCTAAATTCCCTAATACACATACACACACACAGACACACAGAGACAGACAGACACACAGACAGACAGACAGACAGACACACACACAGACACACAGACAGAGAGAGACTATGGTCAATTTTGATAGCAGCCAATTTAAAGGCATATAACCAGTGTACAAATCAGCCTAAGATTTGGGGGTTTCTTTGCACCCATGGCAGCATTTATTAAACCAAATTTAATTGAAATTAGAGAATGTAAGGTAGAATCTTTTTCTATAAGTGTGTTGAATTGATGTGGAATGACCCATGCCAGTATTTTGGTCACTGTTGGTTTGTGTCTATTCAGGGGTTTGAACATTAGTATCCCCTCTGTTCATGGGCAGTATTTGTACAGATTGACCACATTATTCTTGTATTCACTCTTGATTACACCTGTACTTGTGGTCAATCCTTAAGAGGCGGGTGGACAAACAAAACCCCACAAATTCTGACAAACTCCAAGCATTGATTAGGTAAGAATGGGCGGCCGTCAGTCAGTATGTGGCCCAGAAGTTGATTGACAGCCTGTCAGGGCGAACTGCAGAGGTCTTCAAAAAGAAGGGTCAACACTGCAAATAGTGACTCTTTGCATAAACTTAATGTAATTGTCAATAAAAGCCTTTGACACTTATGAAATGCTTGTAATTTTACTTCAGTATACCATAGCAACCTCTGACAAAAGGTCTAAAAACACTAAAGTCACTTTAATGATATCACAATACAACACGAGATAGCGGCTTTATAACTCTTATGTCAGACAGGAATCCTCGGAAATGGAAGTAAGACAATTCTCAATAGACGGAGCTCTGATGCTTTTCCAATCTTATCTAGGTCTATCATTGACCTCTTTCTCTGTAATTTCTTCTATAAATTCTTCTTTCTAAGTATTTCTTGTTTAGTGTTAGTAATTCACATAATGAGCCTGAGGAAATAGTAAAGTTTTCCCTTCTCTTGCTCATGTTAAGAAACTTTTGTACATCATTTGGCATTGGTGAATTTGTCAGTTTTCGGTGAGGTCTGGTATCGAATTACACTTAGAATCACAATGTTGCATGTGGGTTATTCCACATCAAATCAACAGAGGGTTTTTCATTTCAGATTGTAATGAAATTTGGTATGATAAAAGCCCCCCCCCCCCCAAAAAAAGAGCTTTAAAATGAGACCTTTTCCCATCGCCTATCTGGGGAGAGCATCCCCAGATAGGCGATAGGATGACTGCTGACAGAAATGATAAAGGTGGCAAAGCCCAGAATTTCCTTGTACTGCATGATCGTATTGGATGCAGTTGGAACAAATTGGAAAAGCAGCTCCAGATAAGCAGTGTCCCAGTGCTGGCTGCTCCCACTTGGCTGGGGAAAATTTCAGAGACACACCACGTGTGACCAAGCCACGTAGTGCTGAGAGGACTGGTAGTGAGGTACATCCAGAAGTGAAAGGATCGTAGAAGGTAGAATAGTGATGGACAAAGCCAAAGTCAAGGGAATGGAGAAAGTAGAATCATGATGTACAGCCAAACAAAACAAGCCTGCTTCAAAGCACAAGCAGAGAGACCCAAAACAAAATTTTGCCCCTGCAAAGGTTTGGTAGAACTGAGAACTATATAAAGGCTACAAACAGGTGAGATTGTTTTGATTGACTTGACCTTTTCAGTGAAGCACTGAATGCACAGAAAACAAGGTTGTGCAGTAGTCCAGGTGAGGTGACCAGCTAGATTGCTGTTATAAGCAGAGTGCGGATTACAGGAATTGAGAGAAAGTGTTTGTAGCTGTCATTGTGAACTTTTTTCTGACAGCTGTCATCTGGAACTAGTGTTGTGAATCCTCACAGTAATTGTTTTCTGACAGCTGCCATCTGATGGTAGTTTTGTGAATCCTCACACTATGTAATGCTGTCTCTTTTGTTTTAGTCTCTGTAGCTCTCCCTACTCTAATCTACTCAAACTCTTTTTCCTATTATCCCATCTAATCCTCTCTACTAAAACTTAGATCCCACACTTACACTGCTAACTACCTCTATCTCATGTTATCCTTTATCTATCTTCCACTTTCTTTTACTAACTCTCTGTTTTCTTTCTCACTTCTATGCAGAGCGGTGAGTCATCGCTTACAGCTCCTGTTCTGCGGAGGCCGGAGCCTGTTCAGTTCAGAGCCTCCTCCTACTTCATCAGAGAAGTAAAAGCAGTGCCGACTGATAGTGATGACTACACGTATTCGTACCGGGGCGTGTTTGCAGGTAAGAGAAGCTATAAAAATGCTTTTTTTTTGTATAGTAAGCATTAAGAAATCCTGATTTATGTATATAATGTTTAAAAAATATAATTTTCTTTAAAGCATTTATTTTTATTATTGATTATAGTATTAAGAGTTGTAAATTTATTTTATCCTGCACTGCATATCTTATCTTGCACTGTGTTCTGTCTGACTACAAACGACAAGTATAGCCAGATAGTACTTATACCCAAATAATGGAAACATATCTTGAGATCCGTTTGTATTTGAATATGGGCATTGGTGCATGAAAGTTACGTGCGTTTTTTGAAACGCAAGTTGGCCCAGCAAATCCACATATCACTAGGAGCCTGATTCATTAAGGATCTTAATTTAAGAAACTTCTTATTTCAGTCTCCTGGAGAAAACCATGTTACAATGCAAGGGGTGCAAATTAGTATTCTGTTTTGCACATAAGTTAAATACTGACTGTTTTTTCATGTAGCACACAAATACTTGATAGCTTATTTGTACACTGAAATTTAAAGTTGATATTTGTGTGCTACATGAAAAAACAGTCAGTATTTAACTTATGTGCAAAACAGAATACTAATTTGCACCCCTTGCATTGTAACATGGTTTTGTCCATGAGACTGAAATAAGAAGTTTCTCAAGTTAAGATCCTTAATGAATCAGGCCCTAGATTCTAATGTCAGGTGAAAATTATGATTGGCATTGTTTCAGATCCAAGGTGTGTGCAACTCAGATGTGTCTGATTAACCCGAATCCAAACCCATCTAATCTCTAATATCTAGCACTATTTGTCTTAGCAAATCCTCTGTTTAAATGACTTATTTCTATCTCAAACAGTAATAAAAGATTCCAGAATCAGCTAGCTCAGCAAAATCATGAATTGTCCAACGAGCAGAAATTTCTTCTTGTAGTCACTAGCATTGTGTTCTTTTAAATAATTACTGTACCCCTTTATATTCTGAACCAATAGGATTGGGTCTATTCAGGTATTGCAGTAAACCAGTTCAAATGGTGACCCCATAAACTGGTGAGTGGGAGGTTATACATTATATAATATAATATTTCAGAGGTGTACGGTCACTGTCTTAGTAGGACAGCTGAACAGCCCATGCAATTTTGTGATTAAATGAAAGAGCATATTCTAAAAGCTATGAAAATCTTTATTTTATTTTTTAACCAAACGTTTTATTAGTTATTTATTCCAAGCAGGGATAACATCTGTGTTGATGCGTTTATGTGGCCAGAAACAAAAGGACAGAGTCATTAAGGAAAGTAAGGCAAAAAAAGGAGTAAATGTTCTCCGGGACAAACCATGTTACAATGCAAGGGGTGCAAATTAGTTTATTATTTTGCACATAAGTTATATACTGGCTGTTTTTTCATGTAGCCCACAAATACTTGACAGCTTTATATTTACACTGAAATTTAAAGATGATCTACGACATGCCCTACCCCAACTATAAATCTGTCCCCACATTTTACATTTACCTCCCCCCTCCAATGCAACATGGTTTTGCCCAGGTGCAAAGTTACTGCTTTTTTATGCTGCAAAGTTATCTAGTACCATATCCATTTGAAATGATTGGGTATCATATGCTTCTGCCCAGTCCTGCCTATCACAAAGAGGTTTCTTTTGCCCCTATGGCTGTTGTTCAAGTGACACAAAAGGGAAATCCCAATCTAAAGTAGAAGCACGGCCGTCACACACATCTACCTTGTCATATATATTTTACACATGCTGCTTTCTCTCCTTTTTCTCTTTAAAATGTACTCCCCCTCCCGTGTATCTTGTCTGTCCTCCATAATGCCTGTACCCCATTTCTCCTGCCTGGACTCTCTAGGCCATTCCACCTTGTCTCCTGTCTAGTTACTCAGGCTTGTTCCCCTTGTCTACTGTCAGGGCCAGATTAACCCGAGGTCTAACTGGGCTACAGCCCAGGGGCCTCGGGCATCCAGGGGGCCCTTAACAGTGCTCAGCGGCATTATTGATCGGTGCAGGGGGCGCCCGCGGACCGATCAATGCTACTGAGCACTGTCAATGTAGTGCTTCCGCAGCGCTCAGTGATCTCCTTACTGAGGAGATCTCGTGAATCTCACTCTCACGAGATCTCCTCAGTCAAGAGCATATAGCGTACCGCGAAAGGACTACAGTGACAGGAAGAGAACAGAAAAAGGTAAGTGATTGGGGAAGGGCAGCGAGCGGCTCACAGGTGGGGGGGCCCACGAGGGGGGTGGATCTCAGGGGGGGCCTCACGGGGGAATGGTGGCCCCCTTAGCCTTGGGGCCTCCATTCCCTTAATCCGGCCCTGTCTACTATTCACCCCTTGTATGCCTGTTTGCTCTTCTTTCGTGGCCCATCTTGTTTGACCTCTCTTGCCCCTTGTGTGACCCTCAGCCTGTGTTGTAGGCATAGGAAAGATTGTAGTTCTGAGTTCTCATGGTGATGTCATTAGTCAGTGTTCCTAATTTCGGAATAGCTTGAGCAGCAGTAAAGTGGGATTCTAAACAGGCAACACATAGGGGTAACAAATGGGCCCTCAAATCTCTGTGTCTGGATGCAGTTTCTACCACTCCTACCCCTATTTTTACATATTGATGGGGAGTTACTTGGACCTTACTGACAAACTATGGGATCTTCCCCATAGGTTATATTTGTGAATATGCTTCGTACCCTGCCTGCAGTTTGTGGTCATTAGAAACCAGTAACGCTGGGTAAACACTACAGAAAATTTCTCCCGATGCGATATAGTTAACGATTTTACCAATGACTGAAAGTCCCGATCAGCAGCTGATTCCTGTCTACACACTGAATTACGATTTACAAGATTTAACTTCAGATCTGTGCTCTTCATCTGTCATAACCATCGGCTGAAAAGATTGTGACTCTGCACACTCCATAGAGATCTATGGACACTGCTGGTCGTGAGTGCTTACACACTGCAGGATTGGAACAACATCGTTCCATCATTGGACAAGATTTTTAGTCCATTTATAAAATTAAATCAAGTGATACCATATGCCTTGGAACGATAATCATTGATCGTGGGAGCGTACACACTACTGTGATATCAGGCCAAACAGTCGTTTATCATGTGATTGGCCCGATAATCGATAAGACGTGCGTGTACACAGAAAAGGAATAGGAGAGATCACTGGGTACAACTCTGGCCCATGCAATACCTCTTTTTACATAGTCATACATCATACATTATCAGGCAAGGGATATATAGATTTCATTGAGATGATATATAGTATTGATGTATATATATTCGTGACACAATCTTTTACCCATTATATGTATTGTTTATTTAGCAAATTTGCTGTGACTTTTCCATATTGCAGAAGAGGTAGAGTGCAAACACTTCCAACACTGTGAGCTGTAACACAGTAAAATAATGGTGACAAGCTGGGATCAGGGAACAGATTATTGCTAGGCAGCTATGTAAACAAAGACTAAGCTGAATTGCGCTGATATGTTTGATAAGATATCTTAAAGAAGAAAATGAGCCGGCAGATGTTAGCTCAGACACAATAACAAGTGGTTACATGTTACACATGGCAATCCCACAGCTCTCACCATTGTCACTGCTGTATATTACTGTTTGCAGAGTTCAACCCTGAAAGTAAAGGGTACGAGCTCCAGACTGCAGGTTTCCCTGCCTTTCAGCTCAGTTGTGTCTGTGTCTGTTTCTGTGGTGCAGATGTCAGCTCCCCCTTCTTCTCTGTAATACACATGCTGTGCTGGATGATCATCAGCTGGGTGAGCCAATCCCAACACATCAAGGAAAAGAGGGAAGGTTGACAACAGCCCAATGGTGATGTCCATGAACCCATTCCATCAGGTCCGGTGAATTCATGTGTATGGGATCGAAGTGACCAGCTTTCCTTATCAACATCCCATCATCAGTCATTGAATAATTTATTGGACATGTTGTGAGGCGAGTGGTGTACCCAGCACTGTTAGTAAGGACTAAGTACGCTGGGGACTATCTTTCATTGGGAACAATGGCACTTCCCCTAAGTGTTCTTAAATTGCACCATATGATGTGGCTAATTGTATTTATATTTGTTGTAGTTAAAATGTCACTAAAAGGACTATGGCCACCATGGGTCCACTTGTCCCTGGGTTTGTTGTGGAGCACTCAACCAGGTACCGAACTTTGCCATTATGGACTGAAGGACTTTGAGTTATATCAGTATGTTACCTCGGGCTGGAAATCCTGGTCAAGGTGGAGATCCAACTTGGTGGAAAAGACATTCAGGGTTTATCATCAGGAGGAGCCACCACTTAATCTCCTACACCTGGATTAAGCTCCTTTTGTGAGGGCTTGTTCACCTCTATTGTTCAGTCTGTACATCCACAGACTTTGATCTGGTGCATCTGCGATCGATGGGGCTAGCACTCTACCACTCCCAAAAATATAAGTGCCACCAATCCTGATCAATGGGTGGGACTCCTTGACAGAACTGGCTGGGGGTTACGTCCTCCAATGGATTGTTTGGAATCAAGACGCCTTTGTCTCTAGCAGAAGCACCGCTATCCGTCTGCAAAGGTTCATACCCACTGAAAGCTGGCTTATGAAAATGGAGTGGATCACTGCCAAAGGCTCTCAATGTTAAGTAATGTCTCCATCGGTGTTGTGTTATAATATACTGTAAACTGTTTGCAAAACCTCTACAGTCACTTTGGCGATTGTAGTGTTTCAAGACTCTATATTTGTTTATTATTAGATATTTGCCTGGGTGAGAATACATTCCCACAACACAATACCAGGGCTGGAAGTGAGGCAAATAGGGCACCCCAATAAGCGCTGATCAGGTGAAGAAGTTTTTGTTAAGGGCCACTTTTGGTCAGTTGCTCTGGGTAAAAGGCAAGTCAAGTCCTGGTGTCATGACACATGCTCAACAATCAGGTTGGACAGCAGGTCTTCAACCAAACACACAGCGCTTGTGTACCCCATTATTTGGTCAATGAGCAACATGTTCTGTGCAATTTGGAAACAGCTAAGGTCAATAAGTGATCAGACTCAACAAACAGGTCTACCTATGTAAGGAAAGACTAAGGACTAGATTTAATAAACTGCAGGTTTGAAAAAGTGGAGACGTTGTCTATAGCAACCAATCAGATTCTAGCTGTCATTTATTTAGTGCATTCTACAAAATGACAGCTAGAATCTGATTGGTTGCTATAGGCAACATCTCCACTTTTTCAAACCCGCAGTTTAGCAAATATACCCCTAAGTGCTGGAAATATTATCTAAATATTTAGAACTGGCAAGGAATGTTTGGTTTTAACATATATTTGATAGCAAATACATTATTATTTCATGGGTGAACTTTGTGACTTTTTACAGCATTTAATAAAGTTTCTGTTGCTGATCAGCAGCTCATAAGAGATCCCCCAGCCCAGAAACATCAATATTCAATAGTAACTTACCTGGAATTCCATTTGCACGCATCAGTGCTGTTTTCTAAGAAATTGATTTGTCCCTTTAAGTCAAATTTACCACCATGGCCTCTAAGAGAATTAATATCAAGATAATACAAATAGATTGATCATATTAATGCAAGTGAAGTGATTCCCAGTATCAATAAATCAATACATTTTGCACTCTCTACATATTTATTACTTGATAAAAAAATTCTTTCTATGATCCTGACGCCTTTTGTCTCTGCAATCTCCAACCCTCCATATTAATTTAAATTCATGAAAATAAATAAAAGCAAGATGACTCCAATTGAATTGATGCCCATTCTGTATAAACATCAATGCACAAGTCTTTCACTTTAAGGCTATTATGTAATAACGTGAGTGGGAGACGCCAATTGGTTTAATAAAATAAATTCACTACATTACTTTAACAACATTGCTTCAGTGAACTGCAACATTTCACACTGATTATCCCAAATATTTCATCTTCATCCTCTTATGCTTCTTAGGTCCGTACTATTTGGCCACTGTATACATACTTCAGCTGAAGCCCGACATGCATAAACGACACGTCAACATGGCGGCTGGCGGGACTTCCCCTCACCTAAAGCCTTGGTACTGGCTGTTAATGAGATGCGTTCTGGTGCCAGAGTTGAACTCCGTGACGGGAATTCTGTTAATGATTACCTAATCATGAATATTCAGCACCTGATTCACAAATGGCAATGCATTGAGTATAATGCACACAATTAGTCTGTGCATCCCCAGAACTGGACCATACACCATAAAACGCACCAACATTCAGTTAATTTTGGAGCACAAAGAACCCTTACTGCAGCCCACGGTTTCAGGGGAGAACGGGGAGTGGACTGGGTGTACGCACGTAGTCAATGTACAGTAAGGGCGTGTCAAGCATGAGGGCACGCAGCAGCATCTGATTCAAACTTTGGGCATCTCTAAGATACGTGATTTTCAGTTATATCCCTTGCACCAGGTACAGGTCTAGTCAAAGTGCCGATTACTAGAGATAGCGGCTCAGTATGCATGCAAATGTAAAAAATTATTTTATGTACAGCAGACATAAATTACATCCTAATAAATTTATTTAATTGAAAAACAAAATAAAGAAAAAAACTTTTTTTTAATGGTTTGTCATTAATGACTATGGGCCTTATTCATAAGCAAACGCAAGTAAGTAAAGCAAAACCATGTTGCATTGGAGAAGGAGGTAAACTTAAATTGTGGTGGCAGATTTATATTTGGGATAGGGCATGTCCTAGATCAACTTTAAATTTGAGTGTACAAATAAGCTATTAACTATTTGTGTGCTACATGAAAAAACAGCCGGCATTTTCCTTACGAAAAAAATAATAAACTAATTTGCACCCCTTGCAGTGCAACATGGTTTTGTCCAGAACACTTGAGTAAGATAACTTACTCAATTTGTTGCTTAACTTTCCTTAATAAACGTGCAAAATGTTAGTTTTGCATTTGTTAATGAATCAAGCTCTATTCCCCAATTTGGCAGCCATGCTTTTGTACCTGGGTAACTTTGTGGTAACTCTGAGTTTCGCTAATTGCATATAAGTAATTATGGGAAGAAATGTGAAAATTATTCCCAGTGAAATTGATGTATCAAATACATGTGAAAATTGGTCTGGTCACCAGGAGGTGAACCAAATCCTGTCAATAAGTGGCTATAAAGAGACATTTATTGGGTCCACGCTCTCGGACAAGATTGCATTTTACTCAAGGAACTGCTCTGAGTTTTGTGACATAAATAAAACAGATTTAAAGGCTTCCTCATCTCCTGTTCTGCTAATATTAAATTATAAATCATACTATGCTTGCAATGAAATAGATCTGAAATACAGGATGTTGGGAATGCAAGAAATTTTCTAGCCATCTGTTACTGAAAATTTTATTAATATTGTCAATATTATAATTATTACAAAATATAATATTTAAAAAAAAAAAAAATAATTGCGAATCTGCTGTTCAGTATAATCTTTTACATTTCTTTGTTAACAAGTTCAGTTTTTAACACTATCATTTAAAAAGTCCACAATTTCCTGAAAACAGCGTTATGCAGAGGAACATCTCTAGAGTTACAGTTGTCCATTAGGAAACCGAAATGCAGTAATCAGTGCAAAAAATATACAGATATATTTACTCGATTGTCAAAGATGCTTATTAATAGTGTAACTAATAAGCAGTCAGGTTTATAACTGGGGAGAAGATTTACTAAAGCTTCTACAAAGAAAAAGTGGAGGTGTTGCCCATAGCAACCAATCAGGTTCTAGCTCTCATTTTCCACAATGTACTAGATAAATGAAAGCCAAAATTTGATTGGTTGCTATGGGTAACACCTCGACTTTTCCTTTTTAGCTTTAGTAAATCGTCCCCTGAGTCTGTTTGATCTAGTTCGACTGTTTATTTACTTGACTCTGACTGTTTAATGTATTACTTAGTTCGAATCTCTATGAATGAAACTTTGAGACTTGTCTCAGAATAAACATTAGTCATGTAAAATGATTTATTATATGCCAGTATCGATGAAATCAGGTGCTCCCCCGAGATACATTAATGTTAACCCATTTTCCTTGCAAATTTATTAAAGCTCCATATTTGCAATTTGGACTTGAAATTACCTACCCGACAGCACAGAAATCCTGCAATGTGGCTGTTCCCTCT
The DNA here is from genome assembly GCF_038048845.1 of Mixophyes fleayi. NCBI lineage: Eukaryota > Metazoa > Chordata > Amphibia > Anura > Limnodynastidae > Mixophyes > Mixophyes fleayi. Next base: position 9,012,972 of record NC_134406.1, read on the forward strand.
CAGCTGGAACATGTCTGTAACTGTTAATAGTAACTGTTTAATATGTGAACTAATTACAGACTGCATTATATATATTTGTTACCCGATATAATGTCACTTTTCCCAAGAATACATACTTGGACACCAGAGTGTTCTAAGGGGTATATTTACTAAACAGCAGCATTGAAAAAGTGGAGATGTTGCCTATAGCAACCAATCAGATTCTAGTTATCATTTATTTAGTACATTCTAAAAAATGACAGCAAGAATCTGATTAGTTGCTATAGGCAACATCTCCACTTTTTTTGATGCCGCAGTTTAGTGAATATACCCCTAAGTGTGTTTCATCCTGTTAAACACTTTTTAAATAAATGCATGTGTTATTGTCTGAACCGATACACATACACTGTGCAGGTTGTTAATTTTAAAGCACTCTTTGCTTTCACAGTGGTACCTACAAGTAAATGGCTTTCAAAAGGAGAACAGGCTCATTATTCAATGTTCTGAACAAGAACAGCAAAACAAAATATTTAATTTCCGCAAATTAACTTGAGGCTCACTAATAAGATTAGAAACTGTCATGAATACAAAATTAAACAAATTCAGATCCATTGATGCCTTACCCAACATCTCAAATGCCAAATGTCAGAGGACAGAGTGGGTTATTTGCAAACCTGGAAACAAAACCAGGACCCAAAAGCCATTTCTTTCTCATATACATCGTAATGCCCTATTTGTGCACCAGTGGCATAGGTAAACACAGGGATTAGCACATCAAGATAGGGACGACTGTCTAGGTACAGAACGTTCGGAGAAGGTGAGTGTATCAGAGCATCCTTGGTGAATGTGGGGTAAAAGTGCAAATACAATTATTCCCGTTATGTGATAATGCACTTATATTATACAATGGTATAGGTATAGGTATATATTCCAATATAAAATACATCTAACATACAATGCCATAAATAACTTGCACCAACATACATCTCCTCACTTGTCTCAAAATATCTCCCAACTCGACACCTCCGTTCTGCACAAGATCTGCGTCTCTCATCCACACTCATCACCTGCTCCAATACCCGGTAACAGGACTTTTTCAGTCTGCATTCACTCCCTTGTACAACAAGACTTTCCTCTAGCCACCAAACCTTCAAACTCTCCCTGGACACTCAACTCTTCAGGCTGCTTATCAAATTCCCAATCTAGACCCCTAACCTCACTAAGCTACATTGCCCAATTACGGTCCCTCTACACAGTTTCACATGTATCAAACTCCTACCATCCTATACACTGTACGCTTGAGAGCAGGGTCCTCTTACCTCTTTGTCTGTCTGTTAAGTAGTAAATACTGTTGCCTTAATATTTATTATTATTATTACCATTTATTTATATAGCGCCACTGTGTCACGGTCGTCTGAATTTCTTGATCCGATTCGGGACCCTTGGGACTAGCTGGAGCAGGAGTGAAACAGAACTTAGCAGCCTGGATGAACTTCTTGCTCATGTTCGTGCTGATTGTAGAATATAGCAGGGGAATTAGCAGTCTGAAAATGTAGACAGGAACACTGCAGTTGTAATGCAGTCAGGAACACTGCAGTTGTAATGCAGTCAGGAACACTGCACTTGTAATGCAGTCAGGAACACTGCACTTGTAATGCAGTCAGGAACACTGCACTTGTAATGCAGTCAGGAACACTGCACTTGTAATGCAGTCAGGAACACTGCACTTAGGAGTGCAGACAGGATTACTGCACTTGTAATGCAGTCAGGAACACTGGAGCCAAGAACTATCCTCTGGAGAGAAGTGTGTTGTTCTGGCAATGAACAGATCACAGCAGCAGGTTTAAATAGGATGTCCCAAACAACTATTGGCTGATCAGTTCATGTGATCACAGCTTCTGAATCTGGTTGGTTTGGAATGATCACCTGACTGCATCCAAGATGGCCGCGCCCATGCTGCAGGACAGACAGTATGTGTTTGTTTACAAATGAAGGTGTGGAGAACGGGAATGCTGCAGATGACCAGAAGGGACCCAGGTAGCCGTGATATGACAGCGGCGGATGAGGTAAGTGCGGCTAAGATCCCGATTTGTGACAGTACCCCCTCCCTTACGAGTGGCCACTGGACACTTAGATTGGGGCTTAGTTGGAAACTTGCGGTGAAATTTTTTGATGAGAGATGGAGCGTGAACATCAGAAGCTTTGATCCAGGCCCTCTCTTCTGGACCATAGCCTTTCCAGTCGACTAGATATTGTAAGGTTTTATGTCGAAACCGAGAGTCCAAGATCTCTTTAATTTCATATTCGTCACCATGTTCAGTCTGCACTTCAGGAGAAACCAGTTTGGGTGTATAAAACCGATTTAGCACCAGTGGTTTCAAGAGAGAGATATGGAAGGTGTTGGGTACCCTGAGGTAAGATGGTAGATGTAATTTGTAGGACACTGGATTGATGACTCGGGAGATGTTAAACGGTCCAATAAAGCGAGGAGCGAATTTCATAGATGGAACTCTGAGGCGTAGATTGCGAGTAGACAGCCAGACTCTGTCTCCGGGTTTCAAGCTTGGAATGGCTCGTCGCTTTTTGTCGGCCTGAATTTTGTAGCGTTGGGACGCTTTAAGTAGAGATTCCCGTACCTGGCGCCAGTGGCCTGAAAAATTCTTTAGGAAAACTTCAGAGGCAGGTACTGAGGCTGTAGGAAGTGGAGTAAACAAGGGTACCCTGGGGTGTAGGCCATAGACCGTATGAAATGGAGTGGAAGCAGAGGATTCGTGATAATGATTATTATGAGCAAATTCTGCCCAAGGAAGCAGATCTACCCAGTCGTCTTGAGAAGAGGATATGTACAAACGGAGAAATGTTTCTAGGTCTTGATTAACTCTTTCCGTTTGCCCGTTGGATTGGGGATGATAGGCCGAAGAGAAGTTTAGTTTGATCTGTAGTGCTTGGCACAAGGATCTCCAGAATTTCGCCACAAACTGAACTCCTCTATCTGAGACGATTTCTTCAGGACACCCATGCAAATGGAAGATCTCCTTTATAAATTGCTGAGCCAGGATAGGTGCTGATGGGAGTCCACGGAGAGGAATAAAATGCGCCATTTTAGAGAATCGGTCAACGATGACCCAGATGGTATTGAAATTATTAGAATTGGGCAAATCGGAAACAAAGTCCATAGAAATATGGGTCCAGGGTTTGGTGGGAATAGGCAGAGGCAAAAGTTGACCAGCTGAAGATTGTCTTGAACTTTTATGTTGGGCACAGCTGCCACATGCGGAAACAAATTGCTGAAAATCCTGATGAAGCGTAGGCCACCAGTAGCTTCTCAATATGAAAGATTGAGTTTTGCGGATGCCAGCATGACCGGCAAATCTGGAACAATGTGCCCATTGGAGCAATTTTTTCCGCAGATTCTCAGGAACAAAAGTTTTCCCCTGGGGAGGTGTATTGTCGGGTCTACTGACTGCGATGCTGAGTGGGCTGATAATAGGCCGTGGATCCACAATGATGGAATCTTCTTCTTTTACCATAGAACGTGACAGAGCATCGGCCTTGCGATTTTTGGAACCGGGACGGAAGGTGACATGGATATCAAATCGAGAAAAGAATAGTGCCCATCGGGCCTGACGTGGATTCATGCACTGTGCAGTTTTAAGGTAGAGCAGATTCTTGTGATCCGTGTATATTGTGACAGGATAACGAGCTCCCTCAAGTAAATGTCTCCACTCTTCAAGCGCCAATTTGATGGCAAGCAGCTCTTTGTCCCCTATGGCATAATTTCGTTCAGCTGGTAAAAATTTTCGGGAGAAGAACCCGCAGGGATGCCATTGCTCATCAGCTGGTTTTTGGGAGAGAACTGCCCCTACTCCGACAGATGAGGCATCAACTTCCAAGTAGAATGGACAGGTTAAATCTGGTTGCCTCAGTATGGGAGCAGAAATAAATGCTTGTTTCAGAAGTTGAAAAGCAGATTGGGCTTCTTCAGACCACTTGGCAGGATTAGCTCCTTTTTTGGTGAGGGCGGTGAGTGGTGCTACTACAGTAGAGTAGCCACGAATAAATTTTCGATAGTAGTTAGCAAATCCCAGAAATCGCTGTACTGCCTTTAGTGTAGATGGTTGAGGCCAGTTAAGAATAGCTTGCACCTTCTCTGGGTCCATACGGAGACCAGTGCCCGAGATGATATACCCCAAGAATGGAATGGATTCAACTTCGAAGGTGCATTTTTCAAGCTTGCAATACAGTTTATTCCTTCTGAGACGGCTGAGGACCTCTTTAACATGTCTGCGATGGGACTGGATATCAGAGGAGAAAACGAGGATATCGTCCAAATATACCACAATAGTATGGTACAGTAAGTCCTGAAAGATTTCGTTTATGAAATTCTGAAAAACCGCTGGGGCATTGCTCAGACCGAATGGCATGACAAGATATTCGTAGTGCCCATCCCTGGTGTTAAAGGCGGTTTTCCATTCATCGCCACGCCTGATACGGATCAAATTGTAGGCCCCGCGGAGATCCAACTTCGTAAATATTTGCGCACCTTTGACTCTGTCAAATAACTCTGTGATGAGGGGCAGAGGATACCGGTTCCTGATGGTAATGTCGTTGAGACCTCGGTAATCGATGCAGGGACGTAATCCACCATCTTTTTTTTTTACAAAAAAGAACCCGGCTCCTGCCAGTGAAGAGGATGGGCGAATAAAGCCCCTTTCCAAGTTCTCTTTTACATATTCAGACATAGATTTTGTCTCAGGGATAGAAAGAGGGTAGACTCTGCCACGCGGTGGGGTTTTACCCGGAACAAGATCAATGGGACAGTCCCAATCCCGATGAGGTGGTAGAGTTTCAGCGGCCTGCTTACTGAAAACGTCTGTGAACTCTTGGTAGGCAGAAGGAACTGGCAAAACTTCCTTATCAGAGGTGGAGCAATGTGGAAGAACACGTTGTAAACAGGACCCGAAACAAGTTGGAGCCCACGCCAGGATTTGTGGAGTCGACCAGTCAATATGGGGGTTATGCGTTTGAAGCCATGGAAACCCGAGAACCACAGGGCTAGTGGCTTCTGGGATGACCAGAAAGGTAAGAGACTCGGAATGCAGAACTCCTATTTGGAGCGTCACTGGAGAAGTCTGATGCGTAATGGTACCCCCTGGAATACGGCTACCGTCAACCGCAGAGAGAAAGATGGTCACTGGAATTTTCTCTAGTGGAATGGCTAGTTCAGCAGCTAATCTGGCAGACATGAAATTCCCAGCTGCTCCAGAATCCAGCAGGGCTGAAATGTATTGGGAGCCTTGAGCGTGTTTCAGAGTGACTGGGATAATACAGTCCTTGCCTTGTGGGGAGCGAAGAGCCACTCCTAGGCTCACTTCCTCATTGTCAGCTAGGAGGTTGTGTTTACCCCGCTTACGAGGACAATTATGTAACAGATGTCCGGAACTGGCACAGTATAAGCAAAGTTTCTCTCTAACTCGCCGTTCTCGCTCGGTGGGTAAAAGACGTGCTTTGCCTAATTGCATGGGTCCTTCAGGGAAAGGAGACGGTACATGGACCCGTTGAATAGGGTGGAACTTGGGGTGTTTCAGCTTCCTCTTTTCTAAAGTTCTTTCTCTGAACCGAAGATCAACCCGATTGCAGGTGGTAATCAATTGGTCTAGCGTTGTAGGTAAGTCCCGAGACGCTAATACATCCTTAATGTGGTCAGACAGGCCCTGCCAGAAAACCGCAACAAGAGCATCGTTATTCCAAGATAGTTCAGAGGAAAGTGTTTGAAATTGAACGGCATATTGGCCCACAGACTGCTGCCCTTGCCGAAGGCGCAGAATATCTAAAGCGGCTGACTTTGTTCTTCCAGGCTCATCGAATATTCTGCGGAAGGTAGACAGGAAGCTATCAATGTCAAATAAAATTGGGTCAGATTTTTCCCAGAGCGGTGATGCCCATGCCAGAGCTTGCCCTGATAGTAGCGAAACAATATAAGCAGTTTTGGTACGTGCAGTGGGGAAATTTCCGGGTTGTAATTCAAAGTGTATACTACACTGGTTGAGAAACCCGCGGCAATTCTTCGGATCGCCATTGTATTTAGCTGGCGTGGGAAGATGGAGTCCTAGTGAAGTAAGTAGTGAAGCAGGTATTACTGGCTCAGGCGGAGTATGGGATGGTTGACTGCGGAATAACTGCAAGGTATCCATACGTGTAGAAACATCCTGCAGCAATCTCAAAATTTGCCCCTGGTTAGTTTCTTGTCTCTCAATGCGTTCAGCTAATATTTGGACAGAGTCCTCCCTCGGGGTATGTTCCCCTAGCGGATCCATTAGGCCAGAACAAACTGTCACGGTCGTCTGAATTTCTTGATCCGATTCGGGACCCTTGGGACTAGCTGGAGCATAAGTGAAACAGAACTTAGCAGCCTGGATGAACTTCTTGCTCATGTTCGTGCTGATTGTAGAATATAGCAGGGGAATTAGCAGTCTGGAAATGTAGACAGGAACACTGCACTTGTAATGCAGTCAGGAACACTGCAGTTGTAATGCAGTCAGGAACACTGCACTTGTAATGCAGTCAGGAACACTGCACTTGTAATGCAGTCAGGAACACTGCACTTGTAATGCAGTCAGGAACACTGCACTTGTAATGCAGTCAGGAACACTGCACTTGTAATGCAGTCAGGAACACTGCACTTAGGAGTGCAGACAGGATTACTGCACTTGTAATGCAGTCAGGAACACTGGAGCCAAGAACTATCCTCTGGAGAGAAGTGTGTTGTTCTGGCAATGAACAGATCACAGCAGCAGGTTTAAATAGGATGTCCCAAACAACTATTGGCTGATCAGTTCATGTGATCACAGCTTCTGAATCTGGTTGGTTTGGAATGATCACCTGACTGCATCCAAGATGGCCGCGCCCATGCTGCAGGACAGACAGTATGTGTTTGTTTACAAATGAAGGTGTGGAGAACGGGAATGCTGCAGATGACCAGAAGGGACCCAGGTAGCCGTGATATGACAGCGGCGGATGAGGTAAGTGCGGCTAAGATCCCGATTTGTGACACACTGATTCCGCAGTGCTGTACAGAGAACTCACTCACATCCGCCCCTGCCCCATTGGAGCTTACAGTCTAAATTCCCTAACACACACATAGACAGAGAGAGAAAGACTAGGGTCAATTTGATAGCAGCCAATTAACCTACCAGTATGTTTTTGGAGTGTGAAAGGAAACCGGAGCACCCGGAGAAAACCCACGCAAACACGGGGAGAACATACAAACTCCACACCGATAAGGCCATGGTCGGGAATTGAACTCATGACCCCAGCGCTGAGGCAGAAGTGCTAACCACTTATAGTAATACTTCGTTATTGCTATATAGAGATGTGTGTGGTAACTTAGTATCCTGTAGATTGATTTCTGGAGTCAGGGTTGGTTGGTTTCTGAAAAAAAAAGCAAAAAAACACTTGCTGCAGTAATAATAAAATTATAAAAGTACAATTTATGTTAATTTAATAATGTATGTTAAATAGAAAATAATGAGGTATAAAGTAAGCTTTACCTTCAATATCCCACATTAATATTAATACATTATTCTTGACAAGCAAAATAATAGAATGTAGTACCTTGCAAAGTAATACAACAAAGTGAATACTAATCTCACCTCAACAAAATATATACAATTAGTGTTACAGTCACTCACCTGGGGCTTCTCATCTCTCACAGCAGCCAAGCCACTGCAGAAGAGAACAAATAATTTACTTTTACTGCATTTTACTTTTCTCTAAGGTCACGAAAACTCTAGAGCCAAAAGTGAGAGGCCATTTTGTTGAAGCCAAAGTTCATTAAAACATAGGCAGATCACCACAAAAAAGGGGCATTAGACTGCAGACTGCTAGAGTTTTTTTTAATTCACAAAGGCTTAAGAGCTTACGCTCCATGTGACTGTTGTCCCACATGAGGAATAGAGTTGTCGGGGGGCATGGAAATAGAATGCTGGGTAGGGGGTCCGAGGAAAAATGTATATTAGTCAATACATTAACTATTTGAGCTCTATAGGTGAGACGGGATATTAAGACAAGAAATATAACATGAAATGAGATGAGAGAATGTATTGAAATAAAAATATATACATTAAAAATGGTTAACAATTAAAAAATAGTCATTGTAATCAATAATGTGTAAATATAGAATTAAAAAATATAAAAATAAAAATAATAATAACAAAACTATTTGATGTTATATAAATAGAGTACTGGGGAAGGGGAGATATTGGGGAGAAGAGAGTAAAGGGAGAATAGAGTGGAGCGAAGAGAGAGAATCTAAGGTAAGGGGGTAATGTGTGTTTTAAAATAGTGATATAATTGGGAACTATAATCAATTTTCTGCACAGAAGGGCAGCAGGAAACTAACAGTACACTAAAAATGAGTTGGAAAATATTCATAAATGCTATGCAGTGATAAATGGACTTGATTACAAATAAACAGACTTTTCATCTTGAACTTCCTATATCCTACTTATCCCATTCTCGTCTTCACTTTTTATATTTTAGACAAACATGTTTTTTTATCTGTTGCCACAATTTATCTGCATGTAGGCACTATCCACAAGTGGGATGGAGGTGTAAACCAGTGTATGTGTGAAATAAACTCACATGTGTGAAGGAATTATGTGCGCCCATGTTTTTCCCGGTCAATAACTGACAGTTATGGAACATACTGACATGGCTTCATCATATTAACTGTGCAGCATCCGAGTGATCTCAGAGTGACATTATATACTGACATGGTCTCAGCACCACGGACAGCTCACAGCATTTGGTAATAATTCCCAGTGCTGAAAATAGTATTTTGGGTAAAGTGAGCTAAAGTAGATTGGGAACTGTTCTGAAAGCTGGTGCACAGGTAGCTGCGTATAAAAAAGGTACTGTAACTCATGGAAACCATTTAAACCTCTTACAATTATGCCACACAAAATTGCATTTACAATCTAATTGGTTGTAATTAGAGATGCTCACTGACCCCATGAAGTGGTTTTGGTTTTGGACCTGGATTAGCTTCGTGTTTTGGTTTTGGGTTTGGTTTTGGCAAAACCTCCCTCGTGTGTTTTGGTTTTGGTTTTGTATTTTTTAGAAAAAATCCTAAAATATGCTAAAATCACATAATGTTGCTCGTTTTTTGTTCCTACATTCTTATTAACCTCAATAACACTAATTTCAAGTCATTTGCAGTCAGTTTTGACCACCGCACAGGTCACAATATTATTTTCATACACTTTCGGACAAATACTGCAGCGACCTGGCTGGATGGTAAGCGACAGAGCAATGACACAAACACACGGCAGTTCCTAGCACATCTAGGACACATTGGCACACAGCAGTGTCAGAAATGAAAAATGGGGGTCCGCCCTCCCTCCTGCCTCCATTATGTTGGATTTTAAAAAGGAATCCAAAACTTGCGAGATCCGGCGACGTAACAATGACGTTTTGTCTCGTTTTCGATTCCGAGGGTGCGCGACAGAACCGAGCCAGCTCGCGAGCCGACTCGGAACCCCTAAGTTCGGGTGTGTTCGGTTTTCAAGAAACCGAGCCCGCCCATCTCTAATTGTAATGCAGTCCTGAACCCTTATCTGTGCATCGGCCTTCAGTGTATGTTTCAAGGAAATAATTTTTTTCCCATCAAAAACTACTTAAATAAAGTAAGAAAAAGCCAACAAAACTCATAAACAGCATATTGTACCAATAAACTACCCCTCATACATTACTGCGCCATATGTCATTCATAATTATCATTGCACCAGGGACTCTACTCTTTCTTAGGACTCTGAAAACGGCTGGATACATGCTCCGTGATGCCTTTATCGCATATCATCAGTTCCTCCGAGAATGTAGAATCATTTTCAAAATAATGAAAAATAAATGAATTTTTTCTTATTTCCAGCAGTGCAAATATTCAATGCTGGAGACCAGTCCACTGTCTGGAATTGCTGAGTTATTACTAGAGCGGCATCTCTCCGATTGCCTGTAATAGCTATAGGATAAGTGCTGCGCATTTACATGTAATGGTGCTGAATTCAGTCCCTTAGGAAGAAAAGGTGAGATTTAACACCTAGTGCTCTATTTATAAAAGGGAGAAAAGCCCTATCTCCATCAAATATGGGTGTTTTCAACCAGGATAGGATCTTTCGGCTGCCCCTTAGATAGGTAAATCATGATGATTTTCCACTTATCGCAGTGATGAAAAATGATCCATTTTGCAAGTCTTTAATAAATAGTCCCATTAGTAACAAAGTACACTATATGGACAAAAGTATTTGTACGCTTGACCATTACACCAACAAGGACTGTAATGACATTGTATTCAAATACATATACTTTAATATGGAGTTGGTCCCCCTTTTGCAGTGATAACAGCTTCCACTATTCTTGGAAGGCTTTCCACAAGATGTTGGAGTGTTTCTTTGGGAATTTGTGCCCATTCATTCTGTAGACCATTTATAAGGTCAGACACTGATGTAGGCCTGGCTCACAATCTCTGTTCCAGTTCATCCTAAAGGTGTTCAATGGGGTTGAGGTCAGGGCTCTGTGCGGGCCAGTCAAGTTCTTCCACACTGAACTCATCAAACCATGTCTTTGTAGTACTTGCTTTGTGCACTGGGGCAAAGTCATGTTGGAATAGAAAAGGGCCTTCCCCAAACTGTTGCCACAAAGTTGAAAGCATTGTCCAAAATGACTTGGTATGCTGAAGTATTAAGATTGCCCTTCACTGGAGATAAGGGGTCTAGCCAAACCCTGAAAAACAGCCCCATACCATTCTCCGTCCTCCACCAAACTTCCCAGCTGGCATAATGCAGTCAGGCAGGTAACGTTCTACCAGCATCTGCCAAACCCGGACTCGCCCATCTGACTGCCAAACAGAGAAGTGTGATTCCTTATTCCACAAAACATGTTTCCACTGTTCCACAGTCCAGTGTCTTTGTGCTTTACACCACTTCATCTGTCGCTTGGCATTGGTCTTGGTGATGTGAGGCTTGTATGCAGCTTCTCGTCATGAAAACCCGTTCCATTAAGCTTCCGCCACACAGTTTTTGTGCTTACACTAATGCCAGTGGAAATTCAGAACTCTTCAGCTGTGGAATCAGCAGAGCGTTGGTGACTTTTACGCGCCTTAGCAGTCGCTGACCTCGCTCTGTGATTTTACGCGGTCTTCCGCTTTGTGGCTGAGTTTCTGTTGTTCCTAAACGCTTCCACTATTTAATAATATCACTTACAGTTGACCGTGGAATATCCAGAAGGGATGAAATTTCACGAACCGTCTTATTGCAAAGGTGACATCCTATCACACTACCACGCTGGAAGTCACTGAGCTCTTTAGAACGACCCATTTTGTATCTCAGATGTTTGCAAATGGAGACTGCATGGCTAGGTGCTTGATTTTATACACCTCTGGCAACAGGTCTGATTGAAACACCTCAATTCAATAATTAACAGGTGGCCAAATACTTTTGTCCATAAAGTGTATGTTCTGTCTCCTCACACGTCTTTCCTGATGAACTTCCAGCATTTTTGCACGTACGACTAATCTTTGCCGAGTCAAATTTAGTTCAGATTTGTAATCCAATGACCCATATATTATTTATACTTTACTTACTGTGGCTTATTCATATTATTCATGTGAGGTCTGGCTAACCAAAGTGTATTATTTTTGTCTCTCTGGATTTTTCACAGACCTCCTTGTTCAAAGTGGTCATGTTTAGTAAGGATAATCTTGACTCAAAGCATTAGCCTATCTCTCTCTTATCATTTGTTTTCTTCCCAGTTGCTATTTTTTAATCTTGTCCCCATCTCTCAGGCTTTAAGGAGATTACAATTAAATAGGATTCCTGTTGCCGCTGATACATGCTTTTGCATAAAAAGATGAAAAGTCTGTGGTAGAGTCCTAGCATTCTGTTTCTGAGAAGCGACCAATCATCTCCTTGATGTTAATTAGCAGCGTAAAACTGTTACCAGCTGGATGTGTGTTACTAGTGACACGTGCCTTCCCAGGCTCTTGAGATATAATTTCAGCACAGAGATGCTTAAGCTGGTATCAGTAAGTTAATTATAATTTATGAAAGGTAACCCTTTATCCTGCAGATGGTCCCCTGTGACTGCTTTCTATAAAAGCTGCATTTATATCATAGAATTGCTGGACTGAGAATCCCATGAATTATGAGTTGTAGGGCCTATTCATCATCCTGGTCCAGGTGCTCCTCATCATCCTCATTTATTTATATAGCCCCACCAAATCCGCAGCGCTGTACAGAGAATATTTGCCATTCACATCAGTCCCTGCCTCCTTGGAGTTTACAGTGTAAATTCCCTAACACACACAGACTATGGCTCATTTTTGTCAGCAGCCAAGTAACCTACCAGTATGTTTTTGGAGTATGGGAGGAAACCGGAGCATCCGGAGGAAACCCACACAAACACTGGGAGAACATACAAACTACACACAGATAAGGCCTGTTTGGGAATTGAACTTATGACCCCAGTGCTGTGAGGCAGAAGTGCTAACCACTGAGCCAGCGGGCTGACCTTGAGTTCCTGCAAGTGCAAAACTGCAGACAACATACCATGTGCCGGGCACATTACCGGCAATAGGTCTGCTTTATGTTTTGCAAAGCGCCCCTGAGCAAACTCTGTGAGACCATTTGTAGAATTGCATAACAGCAGCAATTTATGTCCTATAACCACGTTTAGGTCACCCCTTTAAATAATTTCAGCTTTTCTATTTACTCCGAATATACTGCTTGTTTGAGCTTCTTTTATGTCATGAAGTTAAAAGGACATTAGCACTGCATAAAAATGCAGGGTCACATATATAATGCTTCTGGTGGATGCAAGAGCCGTATAATCGCAGGAACATGCTCCAAATGTGCACATCAGCCACCAATTCATGCTCATTCACATATATCGCCCCTCCTCCTTCCCGTTCTGCCCATGAAAACGCAGGCTGCCGTAATTGTCCTCTGCGCTTGAAGATGAGTTGGATGTTCTTGAGGTTGCTGGCGTATAGTCCGCTGCTGGGCACGATTTTACATAAACTACAGCATTTACTCAATGAATCAGGCCCTTACTGATTGATAAAAAAAGAAAAAGAAAATTGAATTTTAAACTTTTTTCTGCAGGAGCATAATGATGTCTGACAAAGGGACCTCAGGTTCCTCAAAGCTTGTAAATTATTATTTTGTTTGACATAAGTCATTAAAAATATCACACTCACAATCTTGCTGCATTTTAATTATTTGCACAAAAGTTAATTTTTCTATTAAGCAGTGCAGTACAAATATTGTTTTTCTTTAATATTTAAACATGGAGTTTTTTTCATACTTGCAACTAACCTCCCTTCACCAGCTAGGAGGACCATGGGATTCCAGTGTCCGGGACCCCACCGTTCATCAGAACCAGAAACTCACCCATGTGGGCACCTGCAGTTTCATAATGCCCCAGGATCACTACCAAGGGTTTCAAAGTAAACTCTTGCACATACCAGATGTCAATGCAGCTGGTCAGCCCTGGAGCATCATGGGACGGCAGCATTGACAGGTGTTAGTTTCTGATGAATCATGTGATCCCAGTTATGGGAATCTTACAGTTCTATTGGTTGGGGGAAGGGAATGTTACATGATAAATTGTATCCACGTCATTCTTCCTCAACACTATTACATCGTAGCAGAAAATAACAATAGATTATTATTGCGTAGTTGCTCTGAATGCAAACTTGAGATGTCCCTCACAGTATTTACATTTTCTGTGCATTTGAATACAAGGTATTCTTCTCTTATAAGACATTTTCTGTAAAAGACTGATTGCAGTGTCCTCTGCCGTCGGAAAAAGGCTGCATTGTGTAGGTAAATCTCTCCCCCACTATAACAACTTAAATATCTTCTGTTCTGATAAGCCCCTGAAAGCATTCAATGTGTATTTGTGAATTATTTTTGTGTTTATTTTATATAAGCCAACTTCTATTTTAAGTTTAGCGTCCTTTAAAATAGTTCCATTTTGGGATAACTATGGCTCCAGTTGAGTACCCAATGGACACAGGAAGAATAAAGTCAAATAAAGTCTTGCCCAAAGTGGTACAAAGGCATTTATATTAAGATGTTTGAACTGACGTGTTGTTTTTAGCTTTACCGTTCAGAAAATAAACCCTTTCTTCATTTTTGTAATGAAACTACAGCCTTATAATGTTATTTTATTAGACATCAGGGGGTAAATGTATCAATCTGCGGGTTCTTCAACACCCGCATGTTCAGCCTCTTCCGCGATTAAATTTCAAGTGGCGCTGCATTGTAAAGGGAAGTTAACCCTTTACAATGCAGCGCCGCTTGAAATTTAATCGCGGAAGAGGCTGAACACGCGGGTGTTGAAGAACCCCGCAGATTGATACATTTACCCCCAGATCTTTTTCTTAACTAGATTATTGTTTACTTTACAGTATCAAACAAAATGATGATCAATTCTTACTGGCCTCTTACCCCTCCTGTAAAAACAAGACCAAGGGTTAATTACTCGTGGGACAATTCCATCAAATGTGTCCGTGGCTTGAAGTCCTGTTTTATTTCTAAATTTAGAAGTTTTCCTTTGCACATATTGATCCTCGTCACCCTCCCTTAATTAGATACACAAAATGCATGCATCTGCAACTCATTTATCAAGTGATCCTAGCGCCTTTCATGCTACCCTGGAGACGTAATTTGGAGTCCTTCTCCAAACAGCAATTCTACTGTTCCCTGTTACAAATTGTGTCACGGCTGAATCCCGAACTCCCTTATTAAAGATCATATTGTGAAATTCATACGCAGATGGAGCAGAATTTATTGCTCAGACAGGTATGTTAAGACATGGAATGTTCTTAAAATGAACTTAAATAAGAGATGTGTCATAAAATAATATGGATTCTCTACTTAACCTTAGTAAGGGGGCATTGCTCACTTCAGAAAACCCCATCTTCGCAGCGTTCACAGGAACAAACATTCCTTATTAATGTTTTGCCTTTTTAAAGCTGGTGGCAAATGGGCTGATTCTCTTGCTGGTCACGAGCGCAGATCGCCAGGGTTATAGTTTCCTATGTTCACACACGTTTGACCAAGTTGGATAAAATCTGGCAGAATGCATTAACCTATCTCCAGCTTACATTGCAGGGTAGTTACAACGATGACTACACAGTTATTGTTAATAGGCATTTTAGGGTTCACACTTGCTGCCGTATGTGAACAATCATCATCATCATCTATTTATATAGCGCCACTAATTCTGCAGCGCTGCACAGAGAACTCACTCACATCAGTCCCTGCTCCGTTGGAGCTTACAGTCTAAATTACCTAATATAGACACACACTCACACACAGACAGACAGACGGAGAGAGAGACTAGGGTTAATTTTGATAGCAGCCAATTAACCTACCAGTATGTTTTTGGAGTTTGGGAGGAAACCGGAGCACCTGGAGGAAATCCACGCAAACACAGGGAGAACATACAAACTCCACTCAGATAAGACCATGGTCAGGAATCGAACTCATGACCCCAGTCCTGTGATTCAGAAGTGCTAACCATTAGGCCACTGTGCTTAAATCACCAATAATACTGCATCTTGTGAGGCCAGTTTACCATACTTTGCTATCTGATCTTCATTTCCATGCAATCAATAGAGTAAGGTGACCCAATCTAACGAACAATGCAAAGATATTGAACTTTGCAATCATTTATTAATAAAATAAAATAAATATATCAATCACCAAAAATGCAATACTCGGTTTGGACAAAGTGAGTTCACCCAGGCTTCAAAAACTGTGGTTGCCATTTGGATAAATTATTTAATATAAGAGACTCTTGTAACTGTCTCTTATATTGACTGGGAGGAAATCCCCCCCCCCCCCTGCTCCCTGTAGCATGGATTCCTTTGTACGATGTTTGAGGATATTCCGCTTCTAGTTTTTACAGCATTCCGCTTAGATTTAGAGCTGGACTTGATTTGCAAAAGACATTATTACTGCTTTCCGAACCATTGTGTTGTGTAATACACAATAAATAGTGAATAAACAGAGTAAGTCTGAAGACACAGTTGTATACAATCATAGAATAGGAAGAGATAATGTATTGAGCGTTGCATCTGGTAGTCAGGATAATAGAAGAGGTGCTGTTGTTGATTAATAAGTCCCATTAGCAAATTGTAAATCCGGCACTTTGAGGAAAAATCAGACACAATTATATTATATATTTGTCTAACTTACTTGGCCCATCGATAGACTGAAACCTACGCCTTTTACAGCTTCCACTTTGTACCTTAAACGCGTAGAGAGATTGATGAGGTCACTGTGTGTAAACTGATTACCTTTCAAGAGAAGCAGGCAGCTGAAAATTAATTTAGCCAATATATTAGAGCTTACAAATGTATGCTAATTGCTTTATGGGGAGAACAAGAGACCCGGAGGTTATACTAATGAAGGACCTTAGAGTAGGATCAGAGGCAGCATCCGTTAAATCTTTGTTTTAAAGGCATGGCCGCCCGCCCTTGAAAACAGCTTCATAACATGCCAAAATATTTTCTCTATACGTGGTTGCTTATTGGAATGGTGAGAATGTTCATGTTCAATGTTCATTAACTGTCTAATCAGTTCACAGCTGTAATATAAACACAGGTAAATTATATTATAATATTGGTCTGAGTAATGTCAACCCTGTAATGAGTTATATCACATATGCCACTTTCAGATTGCCACCCTGGCTATATCCCGGGTATATGAACCCGAGATATTGCCGGGGGACAGTACAGGACACCCACTGAACACGAGTCTGCCTCGTGGCAGCTACCCGAGTCAGACTCGGGAATAACCCTCCAAAAGACCTGGGTCTAATTCTCGGGTAGATGCCCTGGGACCAGGGTCGTTGGGGCTCGCCCCACCAAAAACCCGGATCTTTTAGGCAGTGTGAATGGGGTAATATACACACAGTGGTTAAACTGTGGAATGGTAGGCTATAATGAACAGGTGGTATTCAAGGAGCATTTGAAGCTTTGCTGGATAAGATAAATTATAATAACACAAGGGAGATGGTGCCAGAGGTGGGATGCAGAAAGGGAGACATCTAGAATGTGGGTGTCAGAAGTGGTTACCAGAGGGGAGGGGAGGCGATGGTCATTGGCCGCTCAGAGAGGGCGGGAGGAAGTATGTATGGAGATCAGGTTGGAGATGTAGGGAGCAGTGTGGTGGGAGAAGGTCTCGTACATGTGTGTGAGGAGTTTGAAGAGGATTCTGTAGGAGAAGGGAAGACAGTGTAAGGCTTGGCAGAAGTGGTTACCAGAGGGGAGGGGAGGCGATGGTCATTGGCCGCTCAGAGAGGGCGGGAGGAAGTATGTATGGAGATAGGTTGGAGATGTAGGGAGCAGTGTGGTGGGAGAAGGTCTCGTACATGTGTGTGAGGAGTTTGAAGAGGTTTCTGTAGGAGAAGGGAAGACAGTGTAAGGCTTGGCAGAAGTGGTTACCAGAGGGGAGGGGAGGCGATGGTCATTGGCCGCTCAGAGAGGGCGGGAGGAAGTATGTATGGAGATAGGTTGGAGATGTAGGGAGCAGTGGGGTGGGAGAAGGTCTCGTACATGTGTGTGAGGAGTTTGAAGAGGTTTCTGTAGGAGAAGGGAAGACAGTGTAAGGCTTGGCAGAAGTGGAGCGGCGAGAGAGGAAGATGACTCTTGCTGCTGCGTTAAGTATAGATTGAAGAGTAGCAAGATAGGAGCAGGGGAGGCCGGTAAGGAGAAGGGTGCCGAGAAATGATTAGTGAATAGATTACAGTTTTGTTGGAATGATGGGAGAGTCCTCACCCACCCACAACAGCTCATGATTTCAGGATTTCTTTACTCTTGGAAGGAGCATCCTATTTCTGCCCTAACAATCATACTCTTCATAAATTGATAAAGGAGGAAGCCCCCAGTAACAGTGTCCAATCACTACACGCTTCCCTTTACATCATTACAGCATGTCTGTAACTAGCAGAGGTGAGGTGGGTGATCTGGTAAGTCAGGTCTCATGAACGTCACCCAGACATTGAAAACAAAAATACCAAACTGTTGTTTTGACTGTGGGTCTGGAGTCCAGCTGATGATAATGATTGGGGGGGTGGGGGGTGGATTGCCTCAGGCCGCACTGGGGCCTGGAACAGACTGCTCATAATTCCTTCCAAGCACTGGAGCGCCTGTATTTACAGGGGGTAGGGAAGTCTAAGGAAGGAAGGATAGAGAAATGCCCGGCTGACTTCTGATTGATTGGATGCAACCCCCATCCATTCATCCCCTGTTTCAGTCCCTGCATTGGGTCTGTCCCTCATACGCTGTTACAACAGTGGTCCCCAGTTACAGTAAGTACCAGGACCCTGATTATCAGGCATGTTGTGTAACTGCCCCAAAGAGTTGAAAATCCCTCAAAGTCTCTGTGTAAAATAGACCCAAACAAAACCTCTGAGTAAAATAACTCACAGCATAGAAAGAAAATTAATTCTAAATTTTTTGCTCTCAAAAGCTTATCCCCCCCAGTACCATATTCCTCCAGTGTCATGTCATCTCCCCAACTTTCCTCTAATTGATCATCCCCCCAACCCTGTCACTGCTTTCATTACCCCACATGTGTTATTCATCACCCCCCTTCATCAGGACCCACATCCCTAATATTTATCACCTCCGTTCATCACCCTCCACAGCTGTTATTTATCATCCCCAACCCCTATTGTATATTAGGCACCCTCCCTTATCCCCTCCCCCACCAGAGACAGTTTTATGAATTTAGTGGGCCTGTGTACAGGAGAAGCTAATATATTATTTTGCTCCTGCTTACCGATTGTTGTCATTCAACAACACTTTTAACAAGGTTGATGTGTTCTGAACATCTGCATTTGATACCTCCTTTGATTTTATTTATCTATTTATTAATGCTACATACTATTTGTTTAGATACAGCACGTGTATTTACTCTTAGCGCCCGAGATTAAGTTGGGGGTTTAAGGTTGATGTGATCTAATTATTTTGTTTACATTTTTATTGTGACTTTTTGTAGTTTTTGTAGTAGTTTTTTTTTTTTTTTATCTTTTTCGTGGATCAACTTAAATGATAAGATCACACTACACATTCTGTAGGTTGAACCTTACAAATGACTTTTCATCTAACTCAGGAGCGCTGTTGCTGACTTGAGCTGGCTAAATTCATTTTTATGTAATATACATTAAGTGCTACTATACTGCGTGTAGCACAAAGATCACACCTTGTATATTCCCTTAATGGGGGAGGGTAAAAGGTGACTGAGTGCTCACTGCTATTTTTGGCTTAATCTCTTTGGAGACCAGATAAAAATCTGAGCACGGGTTTTTCAAGTAAAAATGTACATTGCATAATACTTGTTCGTATAGCTTTTTATACTGCATCCACGTCCATACTCAATTCACAATATATAATGGTTTGTATACAACGATCAAGGAGCGCTCCAAAAGGACTATAATGTTCAATGTCACTATGCAGGACCCACATTCTAAGGGGGGTATTCAATTGTCAGCGAGTTTTTTTTTTTTGACAGCGTTAAGTCATTTTAACGCTGTTTTCATAATTTTCGAGTGAGTTAACTTTACCCGCGATTCAATTCTATTTTTAACACAGCGTTTTTTTTCATGAAACGTTCCTCTCGCGGTCCAGTAGGTGGTCTATTGAAAGTATAGGGTGTGCGAGAGGCAGCCACGTTAAAAGCTATTCAATTGTTTTTTTAACGCGACGCATTAAACAGGCAAATATGCTGTTTTATCTCGCACCTCTTTGGTGTTTGTTAAAAATAAAAAACCTCTGAAAAGTATTTGAAATCATGTAAAAATGTGAAAAAAAGGTTAAACTTATGTTTATCACTAATGCCTAACATATAAAAGTTGATTTTCTTGTGAAAAAAATAATTAAATAAAATAAACATAAAAAAATAAAAAAATAAAATCACTAATTAATTATATTTATGTATGTTTTTGGTACAAATATGAATGTAGTAATGTGTTTTGACATGGTATAGATGATTCTATGGTAAAAAATATTTCAATTAAAAAATATGCTAAAGAAAGTGCTGTAATGTAGATATTATCAATGTGTAATGCAATCTAATGTATGAAAATGTATGCAAAACCTTTTTCTTGTGTTATACATGACCGCGTTAAAACTCCCCTTCACTCCCCTAAAAACTCGCAAACACAATTTTTAACGCACGGGGGCAGCGTTCCCTCTTTTTCAATTGATTGCACGAGTTTTCGTGCTGCGCTAACTAAAAACAGTCGGTATTGCAGTTAAAAACCCGTGGGAGATTATTATTTTTTTTAACACTGCATGACAAAAAAAAAATCTGCGGACAATTGAATACTCCCCCTAAGCTCTAACTTACAAACCATTCATTCTAATGATTGTTTTGTCTATAAAAATTGCAAAATCTATGCCACAACTAAGTAACCAGTAACATAATAATCAATATTAAGACTAATTAATAATAAGTAAAAAAGATAATACATTAACTTTCCCACTTTCCTGATTATCCAATGGGCTTATAGGCTGCAGTCTATGGAGCAAGGCCTGAGGGGGGGCAACATTTTTTGGGGTGCAAAATTGTGACTGGGAGAGATATGAGCTGTAATTAATTTTAAAATATAAAAGAATAGTTGTTCTCCATAACAAAAAAAGAAAACGTGAAATGAAAATGTAGCAAGGTTTTAATCTTGACGTATTTCCATGGTGAAGGATGAAGACAGCGAGTCATCCTTGGTCGGGCGCAAGAGGACAAGCGGAGACGCGGATGGCGACAGGTGCAGACGGGACAGCCCCCTTCACATCTTCACCCTCAGTAGCGCTCATTCATGTCTCCCTTGCGCTATCCAGTTCTGATATTAATGAAAACGAGATGAGTGACAAGGATTCCCGAGACCCTTCTAAAAACCAAACAGGTGGAGGAACACAATCAGTGGTGGGAGGAGTGTGAAGGAAGATGGATTTTAAATAAAGGACAAGTTCGCTTTTACCTACTGTGTATTATCCTGGCGTGGGAAGGCGAGAGGGCGTTACAAGCGTATTAGCCTGGGGCGGCCTGAGTCCTTCATCGGGTCTTGCAAACAAGTGATGTTAATCTTTGTATAGAATCCTGTAAATTACATATAATTGTAAGTTCTGATGCGGTCACTTATGTGTACGAAGAATAGAGATGCTCAGGCTCGGTTTCCCGAGAACCGAATATACCCGAACTTAGCAGATCCGAGTACCGAGCCGGCTCGGTGCTTTTTCGGATTTGAAAAACGAGGCAAAACGTCATAATTACGTCGTCGGATCTCGGATCTTTAAATTTTTGGATTGCTTTTTAAGTTCCAACATAAGGATGGGTGGGAGGGAGGGAGGGCGGGCCCAAGGACAATTCCATCTTGCACCATTTTTCTTTTCTGCCACTGCTGTGTGCCAATGTGTCCTAGATGTGCTAGGAACTGCCGTGTGTTTGTGTCATTGCTCTGTCACTTACCATCCAGCCAGGTCACTGCAGTATTTGTCCAAAAGTGTATGACAATAATTTTGTGATCTGTGAGGTGGTCTAAATTGACTGCAAATTACTTCAAATTAGTGTTATTGAGGTTAATAATAATGTAGGAACAAAAAAAAGAGCAAAATAATGTGGTTTTAGGATATTTTAGGATTTTTTCTAAAAAATCCAAAACCAAAACCAAAACATGAAGCTAATCCAGATCCAAAACCAAAACCAGTTCACGGATGTCAGTGAGCATCTCTAATTAAGAATAATGAAGTTCCCTGACCTGTACAGAAGCGCTTGGCCTACAGTCTTGTCATTTTGTTGTGATTACAAAACTGCTCAGGTATAGCGACTATTCATATAATTTACAGTACGGAGCGCGTTATGAAATACGATTTTTCCATTGCGTATATAGTGAAGCTAATTTCATTAAAGCCACATTATTTTACCATCGATAAGTGTAAATGTTATGAAAAACACCAGGAATCTGGAAAATTAAAACAGATAATGATACATTTAGTCAATCATCTAACGCTTGGCTAAAAATTAAAAATTATTCTGAAATTATACACAAGAGTATTGTTTATTTATGTATTATGTTAGGATTATTATTATTATTATTATCATTTATTTGTTGGGCGCCACAGGGTTTTCGCAGCGCCTTACATAATACGAACAGTAGACCATACAGGGTAAAACATCACAGAACAATAAATACTAAGTACCAATGCTTCGGAAACTCCGGGCAGACATATGGGGTGAGGGAGGAGCAGAAGAGTCGGTATGAAGACAGGAGGGGAGAGGGGCCCTGCTCATACGAGCTTACATCCTAAGGGAGGGTGGACAAAACAGGCACGAAGGGAGGCAGTGATGCGAGGGAGAAAAAGGGACCAGGGGAGAGGAGAACAAGCAGAGTGGATGAGGGGTTAAGTGAATGGTTGATAGGCTTTCAGGATCAGGTGAGTTTTGAATGCCCGTTTGAAGGAGCACAGATTGGGAGCGAGACGGATGGAGCGAGGGAGGTCAATCCAGTGCAGGGGAGCAGCTCGGGAGAAGTCTTGGACTCAGGAGTGGGAAGAGGTAATTAGAGTGGAGGAGAGGCGACGGTCGATTGCCGAGCGCAGGGAGCGAGCGGGAGTGTGAATGGTGAGGAGGTTAGAGATGTAGGGAGCAGTAGACTGGGAGAGAGCTTTGTAAGTGGTAGTAAGGAGTTTAAAGAGGATTCTGTAAGGGAAAGGGAGCCAGTGTAAGGTCTGGTAGAGAGGGGAGGCAGAGGAGGATCGACGTGAGAGAAAGATAAGTCTGGCAGCTGCATTGAGTACAGATCGGAGCGGGGCGAGATGGGAGAGAGGGAGGCCAGTGAGGAGGAGGTTGCAGTAGCCAGACGGGAGATGATGAGTGCATGGATGATGGTTTTGGTGGCGTCTAGTGAGAGGAAGGGTCGGATGCGGGCGATGTTGCGCATAGGATGTTTTGTCAAGCGTTGCCTGTTAATTGTGACATCATTTAGGTAAAGAAAAAAGGAAGACCAGGCCATGTGGAGAATTATACTTTAATTAAGATATAAAACTATTCACGTCATGTAATCCTAACTGCACTTGTAACATCTTAACGTCATACATAAGGGTTGTTTTCTAACATAGTGCTATGTATAAAGATCTGATGTAACCCTTAGCAACCAGATACGTAGTTTCATATTCTTGGTAAAAAAAAAATAACAGCAAGCTTCTCATTGGTTGCTATGGGTTACAGCACATCTGTCCTCATTACACCATGTTATTTTATTTTAAATCTCTTTATTTAAGGTAGAACGATAGAGAATTGGATATGTAGCAGTTGCTGAAACATTATGCAAATAAAAAAAACAAAACTCAGTATCATTGTACATTTGTCTTGCTAGAGAAGTGATAATAATTGTAATTGCTGTAGAATATATCAATAAATAACACGTTTAAACATAAAAGCTTGTTGTCTGAGTCTTGGTGATGTAACTTGAATTTATCAAAATTAAGAAAGGTGTTGAATAATTTTTTTTGCCTTGAGTGATGAAGGTAGGGGGGTGAAATGAGATTTGTGGATGGAGTAAATGGTCTTGTGAAGTGGGACAGAGGGATGGGGGGCATAGGAGAGGGGGAAAGATATGGGGGGCTGAGTGGGGGGGTTGGAGAAAGGGTACGAGCTGGGGGACCGTTCCTTTATAAGGATCCTGGTATTGAGGCAGAGTGGTATTTGTACCATGAGTCCCAAACTTTGTTTTGTAGGTTAGCTATATATTCCATATTAGTAACAAGCCAAGGGGTAAATGTATCAAGCTGAGAGTTTTCCGGCGGGTTTGAAAAACCAATCAGATTCTAGCTACCATTTATTTAGTACATTCTACATAATGAGAGATAGAATCTGATTGGTTGCTGTAGGCAACATCTCCACTTTTCAAACTCGCCGGAAAACTCTCAGCTTGATACATTTACCCCCAAATGGCATTTAATAATGCCGAGTGCGGCAAATTAGTTTTTTCCAGCGATGTATAAAAAGATATTTGGCTGCGCAACAGATGCACGTTATGGACCTGATTCATGTTCGGATGTACGTTCATCTTGCCGGATATAGCTCTGTGGTTGCTCAGAAATGGGCCTTACACCTATGAAGGCAATTGCATGCAATTCTTCATCATCATCATCGCTTATTTATATAGCGCAACTAGTTCCGCAGCGCTGTACAGAGAACTCGCTCACATCAGTCCCTGTCCCATTGGGCCTTACAGTCTAAATTCCCTAACATACACACAGACTATGGTCAATTTGTTAGCAGCCAATTAACCTACCAGTATGTTTTTGGAGTGTGGGAGGAAACCAAACATTGCATTTCGTCATAAGACCCTCATCTCAACTGTGAAGCACGGTAGTGGCAGTATCATGGTTTGGGATGGGATCAGGACAGCTTGCCTTCCATGATTGAGCTATGAATTCTAGATTGTACCAGCAAATTCTACAGGAGAATGTTAGGGTATCTGTCTGTGATCTGAAGCTCAACAGAAGTTGGCCCTAAAAACACAAGTCAGTCTACAAAAAAAAAGGTTGAAGCAGATGAAATCTCACCTTTTGGAATGGCCAAGTCTAAATCCCTAATCCAATTGAAATATTGAAATGTTGTAGCAGAGCTGGAGGAGTTCATGTAAGAAAAGCCACCAACATCCAAAAAGGCGACGTGCGGGACTGATCAGCAGGGCCGGTGCTAGGGTCCATGGCGCCCTAGGCATTTTTAAAAAAGCGGCGCCCCCCCCCGCAAAAATCCCCCCCCCCCCCGCAAAAATCGCCGCCCTCCTCCCTCCTCTCCTTACCTTGTCTCACCAGCGCCGCCTCTCTGCTCCGTCTCCTCCCCTCCACTCACTGACACTAGTAAGTGGAGGGGAGGAGATGGAGCAGAGAGGCGGCGGTGGTGACAAAATAGCCTCTTCCCCCCTCCCCGTGCATCTGAATGCTGTGCGGCGGCCGTGACAGGTATGGTCAGCGGTCGACGCACAGTTTTAAAGTATTTCAGAATTCTGTGGCGCCCTCCAGAGCCCGGCGCCCTAGGCAAGTGCCTAACCTTGCCTAATGGGAGCGCCGGGCCTGCTGATCAGCTACTAACATGAACATTTCATTACAGTCACTACTGTTCAATGTAACACCAGTTATTGAAAGCATAGGTTCACATACTTTATCTCAATACAGAAATTGAATGTTGGACCATTTAGATCGTTTAGATCAATAAATAAATAAAAAGTATATCTTAGTGTGTTATATCATATATTGGGTTCTCTTGATCTATTTTTATGACTTAGATGATGATCTAAACACATTTAAGGTCACATTTACAAATAAATTCAGAACATTCTAAAGGGTTCACAAACTTTCCAGCACCACTGTATATAAACAAGAGTTGCTAGTTTCTCAATAGACCTTGGGCTCAGCCTTCTAGCTCAGATCATCATCACTCCTATCATGCACACACATGTGGAATAAAGTTACAAGTGACATTTATAAAAGAGAACATTTCTGTTTACCATAACCATAACTGTAGCAAAAGTTTAAACATATCAAATAATTTCTACAAACAAATTAAGAATATAATTTTTTTTTAAAATGTGACCGACTGAAACATCGTACTTGATACCCCAATGCTGAACCCCCTATTGTTTTACGACCTAGCAATGCCCCTGGCTACATAATTCATTTCTTGCTGAAGAACTAATCCTGACTGTTTCAAGCATCAGCTAAAACCTTTAAACGAGCTGCCCCTTGCCTAGCGGATGATAGAGATTGAAAACCGTGCCAGCGATGAAAATTACAACTGTAATGTCTTTCTCTACAATGTAAACTGCTCTAATGGTTCATTGCAATCACCCAATTGATGTAACTACTAATGATTATATGCATTCTAACAACCCAGCACTATTTTATACCTACATTGACTGTATAGCACATGATTAGGGTCAGTGGGGGCCATGCACAAGTATTGCTCAAGTGTGCAATTGTACACTAAACTATAGCAACCAGTCAACCATCTGCTTGCATCGTCTAACTTCCACACTAGACAGATAATTGCTGCTAGCTTACTGTGGTTGGAGCAATGTTTGCACATCACCCTCTCTGGCCATATCAATATCAGTATTGAGTATTACAGCATCACATATAGGCTACACTACATCCAAGCTGCATGTTTTTTGAGACTGTGCCAGGCCGGTCAGTATGACACACCAGATCATGCAATCCGGAGCAACAGATGCAGATAATCTCACACAGATTGCAAAGTCATAACCTCCTCTGTCCTAGTTTGCATCGCGTCTTCTTTTTTTTCCTCCAGCGTTCAGAGCATTTCCAGTGATGTTCAGCTTGACATTGCCCACTCTCTCTCTCTCTTCCCCCTTTCCCTTTCTTTACGCTTCATCATCATTAATGCAAACGATGTAATCCCCCCCCCCCCTGCCACCCCCCAGCTTTAAACACTAAACCACGTGGTGCTGGCTCCCAGTGATTCCCTGAAGAATTAATTTATTCTGGGAGGAGTGTACACATGAAGACACTGGGGGAGGAGAGTTGGAGAAATGGGGAGAGAATGAAACAGAATGTAGTGTAGAGTTACAAGGGGTTAGATCGGAGAGAGAAAGAAAATGATTAAAGGTGGCTTTTGTTTCCATTAACACAAGAGGCAACAAGAGGTGTGACTGAAGCCATTGCACACTGCACCACAATACCCAGACACAAAGTGCTGCTGAAATCCACTTCAAATAATTCACTCTGCACCTCTCAATCCAAAGCAGCCCACTGCAGTTCCTGAGATGAGATGTGCAGCTGCAGAGCTCTGTTGGGAAGAAGATATTGCAGAATGCACTCACCTGATTTCTCAGTAGAGTGCAGGGCAGCTGGGTGGTGGCAGTGCTGCCTCTGTCATCCTTAATGTAGAGCACAGATGACCTGGTTGTCTAAACACAACCCTGTGTGGTCTCTGTTTTAGCTTTGCCTGGTCTTAATGTACCTAGTCCAGGGAAACTGCATTCCTGTGTCAGATGTATGCAAGAGGACAAAAAGACAGACTGGATTCTGGTTATTTCCCAATATAACCTAATAGACGGAGAGATCAATCTGAGGGTTTACATTCTGCATTATCCATCGAGTGTCCCTTCTACTTTTCTCTTTGCGCACACCTAGGAGACCAATCTAGGCTGGAGGTCCCACTGTACGTCTACGGGACTTGTTACTGACCTGTGCTGTTTAACTCTGGATTCTGGACTCGTCTACTGGAAAGGATTTCCTATCTGCCTCTTGAATTGGGGGATACATTCTATTTAACATCAGGAAAACATTCGTTCTGTCTCATTATGCTTGTCCTCTCCACTCCAGCTGACTTCTGTCTTCTTGCCCAGAAAGAGAGAAGGAAATGATGATCTGAGTGGACTTTGGGTTACTTGAAATGGAATCGGTTACAGCGATTTTTGCAGTTTTGATGTCATTATTGGTCACAGGGAACTGAAGGTTCTACAGAAATAAGAGTCTCCGGGGAAACTGTAATGTCCCGTCCTTAAATCCAAACAGACGAGTGGAGAGTTGGGCGCTGACAGCTTCTCAGCCAACATTTCATGCGCAAAAAGCTGTACAATTATATTAAAGACCATATAACTTATATTCCAGGGTAAGGTGCATGGAGCCTACTCTACTCTGAATGTCTCCCTCAATTCTTGGAAGCCTCCACAAATGATAACTTATTTAGCAACCTACGTTTTTGACTGGTTATTTTACCCTTTGTCCAGGGAACGGTCACTGCTAAGACTAGCAGCCCTCTCTAGTGCTGGTTTATGGGTACAATACCAAATACTAGAGTGGATCCAGCCTTCCCAGATCTTGCACTCTTGGTTCTGCCTTAACTCCTGGACCTGGTTGCCCAACAAGGACCTCAACTGTGGCTGCAGCAGAAGAAGGAGGCTAGCAGCCACAGGGTGAAGACCAGCCGGCAGCCAGTGGGTGGTGTTGTTGATGGCACTCCGCACTGGGACGGCTTGGTTTGGGCAAGTCCTGCGCCGAGCCTCCAGGCTGCAGGGTACCTGGTCCAGGAGATCCAGTAGCCTCCTGTGTCTTTCCTCTTCCCAGGAACAGGAGCAAGGAGTGGGGAGAGGTGACCAGTCCTGCATCCACCACCATCACCACAGCCACCCCCTCCACTCCCACTCTCCAGGTGCCCAGCCCAGCCATTGCTGTCTACAACTTCCCAGTGGCTGCTGCGCCCTCTCAGACAGGACGGGGGGACATGATCCCCTCACTAGCCGGTTGCTGGCGGCCATGAAGCGGCAGAACGTGCGGACTTTGTCCCTCATCATCTGCACGTTCACCTATCTGCTGGTCGGGGCCGCTGTCTTTGATGCCCTGGAGTCGGACTACGAGATGAGAGAGGAAGAGAAGCTCAAAGCCGAGGAGATCCGGCTCAAAGGGAAATATAACATCACCAACGAGGACTACAGGCAGCTGGAGCTGGTCATCATGCAGTCTGAGCCTCACCGGGCCGGGGTGCAGTGGAAATTTGCTGGCTCCTTCTACT